>NC_064304.1:556378-756378 GCF_023373825.1 Bactrocera dorsalis
CATGTCAAGCATACCGATGTCGTAAACCACGAACCCTTTTATCGACAATTGCCTTTTGTTGTATATACGTATGCAACTCTGTGTGGTGGCCGTGGCTTTCTTGCTTATACCCCAACTGATTAAGCACTGAGAGCTCTTTGGCATTGTGCATACCTCATTGTATTTGCCGGGTGTCTTTACTTTCCCTAAGTTTTTTTTTGCATCCGGGAAGAATGGAGTGAATAAGTATGAATATATGTACCTGAATGGTGATTTGGGTGAGTGTATTTACCGTGTAACATTTTGACTCAATTGTATTGAATTTTTTCGCGTTGGACACGAGAAATTCAGGATTTCACTTTGAAAGTGGTTATAATTGTGGTAAGTTAAAGTGAATAAAAATATGAAACAGTGGTTGTACGAGCACAAACCCCTTGAACATAATTTGGGAATAAATTTGCTTTAGAAATGAAGCGTGCTCCAATTCTGGATGAGCAATGGTTCACCTTGTGGTGATCTGGGAAAAGCAAGGTCTATTTGGACCACGTGGCAATTTGTCAGTAAACAAAGTACAGTCTTAAGTAAAGGTAATACAAATTGTATCTGGTACCTTTTATTCTTTCTTAACAGGCGCCCTATCAAACTTGATGTAGGAAAATCCGTGAGAGACCGAGCCGAATCCTCACAGCCCTAACTGCGAGTTAAATATGCAAGTATACATCCGTTGATTCTATTTGTTTTGAAGTTTGCCTTCAGAAAACTTTATTATTTATTTGTTTTACAATTTCAAGTTGCAACCGCTTCTCCTTGATCGGAACTTTTCGTTCATTTGTATCCACCATATTTACCCTTTTATGTTGTATGTATGTATATCGTCCCGCTATAACTGCTTGATTGCGAATGTCGCAAGAAAATGTTGCAGAAATCAAGCAATAAAAGCTAAACTATCCAACAACAATGCGACAGCGTCAACGATTATAAAGTTGAGTCCCCTGGCTACTCCACTTGTACCCTATAGAGCTGGTTAACTGTCTCAAGTGTCGCTTGGCGGTTGTTTTTATTTTATGCGCATTTAAAATGTGCGCTTGTCTCCTTAGACATCGCCCCTCCTCCTCCAGATACCGCTGACATTTCGCTCGCTTGATATGGATTTTCAGGAATCCGCACTTTTCCACTTGACTGGTGAGTTTTGGCATAGTTTTGCTATACTAGAGAGACGCTTTGTTGCAGGAGTGCAGGGAGTAAGGCATTGCGGCGACAGCAACAGACGACACGAAGCACAATCAATCAAACGAAGAAGTTACTCGGCAAGACAAAAACCGTAAGAACAACAGTGGCGCTGAAGAATTGCTGCATCGTTCCTTCTGTTTGAGGACATTTAAGTGCAGAAAATTAATTAAGTGTATGATTTACAACGGTATCCTGCAAGAAGCTTCTTGACAAAGGCAGCAAGAAGTGCAGTTAGTAACGGCTCTCATTTAAGCATTTTATTTCACGATACCGATGGTGACGGCACTTTGCTTAGTACTTGCCACAACTTTGAGCAAGTATACAGTCGAATCACGTTTATTCTCTCTGCGGCCAACGTTAAACTAGAAGAGTGTTGCGTGCTGCCCGTTTGAGATTTCAAATCGTATATAATAAAATCTCAAACCGAAGTGTGATAATAATCCTTAGGTAATAAAGCGAGATGATCACGTCAATCAGCGCCTGCCAGACTGATGGCCAGACTGATAAGTTTTCTAAAGCGGGTAACAACAACGTCATCGTCATCGTCACAGTGCGAAATGATGTGAGAGAATTGAACTCGCTCAAGCAAAAACGATTTATTGATGCCTTGCATTCAACTTGCTACGTCGTGTGGGTGTGTGAGTGTAAACACGGTTTAGCAAAACGATAAATATAATAGTTTTTGCTAGAAAAATGTTCAGTTGTTCAATCAAGAAGAGTGTGTGTTTAACATTTTCATAGCAACGGAAATAATTAGACGCCATCAATTATTTTACTTTCCTTGTATGAAACCATAAAACTTACGCCTTTGTCTTTTCACTTTTCGCAAGCGACGCCCTCTGGCAATGGTACATTTAGTCACTAATGATTATGCATAAACCGCAGTCAAACTCCAACAACAACAATGGACGCTTTTTGAAGGAATATTTTATTTCAAAGACTGAGTAAATCTCTGCAATGAATATTTCATTGATAAAAGTTTCAGTTTTGATATTATTTGGTATTATAAATGAGCTTAAGTACAATTTGCATAAACGAGCGAAGGACACATTCTCCATTAATGAATAGGTTTGTCAACTATTTGCAATTAGTTTTTATACGAACTCCAATGATTACCTTATTATGCATTTGTATATGTTTAATAATACCCACTTTGTTTATCTCACCATATTTCACTTTTCTGATTCAGTTTCCGTTTCAAAAGTTTGAGAGATATTAGAAATTTATTGTGGGATTAAGCAGGCCTTGTGACTGTAGCTTTAATTAAATTCGAATTATGTTGTAATCTGTGAGAGGCTTTAGCAAATTTTCTGTGTTTGTGAAGCCTTTAAGTTCCGTTGCGCAGCGTACGATTAACGGTGTGTGGGCGTTGTAGCAAATATGTATATAAATTAATTATGTTTTGATTACATACTTACCATATTACCCATTCAAATCGTATTTGGGGATTTCAATCGCACATTACGAGAGTAAACCGATTGCGTGAAAACTGTTAATTGGTAATTACCGAATTTCCGAATTTTCCGCTGAATCGGTGTTGCGTATGCCCAATGTAGAATATTGTTATTTGTATGTACTCGAACGCTCATGTAGAGGTGACTGAGTAGGTGTATTTGTGGATTTGAGTTGGCTCTTTAACGTGTGCGTGCGTGTGTGTGTTTAGTTTAGAATTTGTGCTAA
Source organism: Bactrocera dorsalis (assembly GCF_023373825.1). Classification (NCBI taxonomy): domain Eukaryota; kingdom Metazoa; phylum Arthropoda; class Insecta; order Diptera; family Tephritidae; genus Bactrocera; species Bactrocera dorsalis. The sequence continues at coordinate 559,268 of NC_064304.1, forward strand.
TTTTGCATTTTACGCATTTTTGTTGTTCACCTGTGCATACAAACACATAAACATATATACACATATTTACATAGACGTGATTGCAGATGACAGCGCGTATAAATATGCAAATTAAGAATCAATTATTGTATGCAAATATTTATTTTAATGCAATAGAACTCGCGGATATGCTCGCTCCTTATCGCTGTTTATTATTTACATACATACATACTCAAACATGTATGTATGTATGCATGGTATATGTGTATGTAGTATGTCATCAAATGTAAAACTTATATTCTGTCAATGACAATTTTTCTTGTTGATTTGAAAAACACCGTTTATGAAAAGCATTTTCGATCCTTTTGGAGTTTGCTTCAAAATGTCACTTCCGGCAATTATTGTCACCGATATGCAAGTTGCGATTGATTTTGTATGGTGGGGCTGATTTTTATATATGAAAAGCTACATTAGGATTTACAACTACAAAAATACACTTATACTTGAGCTTGAGGTGGTCTTCAACTTTCCGCGTTGAAAACACATTTTTTTGGCAAAATTACCAGCAATTTCTATCATTTTAAGACCATCCAATACCATGGGCTCAGCTTGAATTGTATGTCGGGGGCTAGATCTAACTGTAAAACATGCGGATTCAGTTTTAGCGATGCTCTCGCACTCCTATAGGAGTGGTTGAAAATAATGTTGGGAAAGTCTAACTTGAGCTGTCGGATTGAAGTACCGAGATATGAATGTATGCATGTAGCTCACAGCGTGGGTAAAATGCGCATAACAAATAGCTAATTACGTCGAGTTGAAATGAAATTATTCGCATGAATTGCGAGCTTATTTGTATGTATGCAAGCGACGTTTTGGTGGGCGGTGGTGTGTGTGGGGTACAGACTCTTCAAGGCCTTCTTGCACATCCCCGTGAAAAGTGTGTATTCCGACTGATTTGAAAGTCGCAGAGCTCGCACACATTCACATGAACATATGTGAGGGCTATATTATTTCGCTTACTGGCACATATTTTTTCGCTTAAAATGCAATTTGCATAGAATTTTATCAATAACGCCGGCGGATATTTCATTTATACAGTTACATGCGAGTAAAAGCAGACAGACGAACTTGAATGCTCCAACATACCGACATAAATTTGCAATAATATTTGAAAAATAGGTACAACATAAATCACGACAGTGCCTAACGAAACACACACACACATAAGCAAACGCACATATCTGCCGTGACTGGGTACTCTTGCACATCGCAGCCGCCATGCGAGTTCCACTTTGTACATGTACACGCGTATATCTCTATAACTTACAATGTCTGACAACCCATCCGGCCCCGTCAAATGTTGTCGCAGCATCCATGGGTGTGTTGCGGATTGTATTTGTATAGCCACGCGTACTCGTATTTGCGTAAATCTCGTGAAATGAAAACGCGAATAACTGTATATGTACGATGGAAAATATCGGCGCGTGCCCACATATATGTACGCACAATACGCCCAGGTAAGCGCACATAAGTCCCGCAGGCTCAACGGCGCTCTCTGTAGGCCTACATGCGGTTAGGCGGTTCACACAGTCGCTCCAACGCACACCTCGCTGAAAGCACAGGCATCTGTGTATTTTACACTCTCCGTGTTGACTGGGCTCTGCGGTGTTCCACAGTCATTATGTCAAAATGACACCTTGATCCCACATTTATGTTTGTGTACGTCGCCATACGAGTTTTCCCATTTAACGTCTGTAGCGATTTTCGAGTGTGAGACTTAAAGGTGCAGATACATTTTAATAGCGCTGGTTCGCCGGTGGGCAAAGCCAAAACATGATTTGTAGTTATAACGCGCTTGAGCTGCTCATAAAATTCACCACTTGTTTGGAGATTCTCAGGAGAAAGAACTCACTAAAAACGTATAATGGTGTTTCCGCACTAGCTATAAGAAGAGTGGACATTTAGATATCTTTTTAAACTTTGGCCCATGAATTTTTTACATATAAAAGAGTGAACTTAAATTAGCATGTGTCCTTAAACAGCATGCCAATCGATACTAAAATTGTTATCATTTCTTATTATAAAGGACTTCCCTAGTCCGAATTTCGATTGTACAATTTAGTGATCACCCTCAAATGTCATATCTCACATCGATTTGAAAGAGATCCTCAAAATTAAGCGAGTATGTTCCCCTAACGTAACTTTATTCGACATGCATACGAGTATAAGTAGTGTTACTAAAAATATTAATTTCATTTAATCAGCTTTTAAATGAAAAATCGATTTTATACTCGTGTGACTTCTGAGACTAATTTCGTTTTTTTGATTGTTTTTGGATGTCTTATGTGAAGCTTAATTAGAAACAAAAATTTAGGGATAAGAGGGCTGAATTTGGGTTACATAATAATTCAACATCCTCGTAGTTTAATAAAGAGGATATCATGTAACTATGGTTGACGTCAGTCTTAGTAAATACGTCCTGAACGTACTTCTTTTTTAAATAGTGACATTGAAGCCAATATTGAGGCACTCTTACTTTCCCCTCTTCTTTCATGAATCTTTCATGCTCACAGCAAAAGTATTGTATTTGTTTTTCCTACTGAAGCTTTAAAATTCATTTGTGACTTAAAGGGCTTCTCTCTTTAAACTCTTTTGAGAATTCACTGAAATTACTTCGCTTAAACGTTTGAGAGGAACGGTTTTTGGTACGAGGAATTACCTGAATCTCTCATTGCATCCACAATCATTCAAACTTCAACCTTGAGTCAAAACTTTTTTCCAACAGCCCTTTCGTATTCAGTTCAGCATGTATGCATGTGTCTTTATATGTACATATATATGTATACAATTATGTGTGCCTCTTTGTATGTGCGATGGTTTGTTAACTTTACTTTTACACAGTTTTTCGCATGCTTCCCTCGGAGTTGGTGAAAATTTGCCAAAAGCGAAATCACTTTGTCAGAACAAAATGCATTTTCACATACATACCTACATAAATACAAATGAACATATACATATGTATGTATAAAAGTACTTGCGTGTTAGTGTTACACTTTTTTGCCTCTTACAAATTTAGTATTCGTAATTTTTGTTGTTCCCTTTATACGTTTTAAGCATCCATTAATTAATTAATTAAAGCCAGTATAAATGCAAATGAGATGCAACTTGTAAATGTCAAAAGTTTCATTTCATGTGAAAACGATCCTCTCCAGTGAGTGCTAAAATACAGTGAAGGATTATGTAAACAGGTGAGTCCGTTTAAGTTCGGGTGAAAATTGATAAAAAATATACTCACGCGATAAAAAAGACATTATTATTTTAAGGTCATCTGGAACTGTGAAGTTTCAGCGAATAATTAGCAAGTAGAGTCCTCAGGTGCACATATGGTTCCGCCCTATAATAGATTTAAATGAATACTTCGTAAATTGAGGCTACTCGAATTTTGTCTTCATTTGTATCGCTTCTTTGCATCCCGTAATTCTCTGTTCAGACTTTTACACATTTCGTGCTTCAACTCGCTTAAATACAAAATAAAGTAACGGAATTTCATCATCAGTTACACACTAAATTTAGTTAAAAAAGAAATTACGGAAATAGACTCTCAGCAGAATGAGAAATAAGCACCAAAGAGAAATCGAAAACTTTTGACAGTTAATTTGTACATTAAGTCAAAAGAAGGAGGCGAAGGCGTCTGAGCAGCTCAGTTTTGCAATTAGCAAAAGTTGTCAAATTCGTGTCCGCGACATCCAAACCTGCGTCGGAAAAGCAGCGGTGGAAACATTCAGACTCACTGAATTAACCGTTACTATTGGCAAAGCGTACTTAATAGCGTTTACGCTCGGCGTAGGGAATCTAAGAAAGCGGGTTGGATTCAAACATTTCGAACTCTTGGTGTCCCGAACACTTTGCAACGAACGAAAAGGCTTTAAATCTTAATCTTCTGATATTTAGAGCTTATTGGTACGAAGAAGAAATTTCCCCAAAATCTCATTTTTTTAAATCTTAGTCCTTCCTAATTAAGCTTTATATTAAAAATATTCATTATTTCAGTCTAATTACTAATTAACAAATAACGTTTAATAAAAAGCCTCGGACATCCAAGGAGAAGGTTTTGGGCAATCGTAGTTTAAAGCAAAAGTATCAAATGGAAAAAGTCATGTAAAAGTTCTGCTGCCTTCAGATAAACCGAAGATAACTTGTGAATCTCTTCAGAGAGGTCAATCCTATAAATATACTGAAGTGGCTCTACATACTGCTAGCACAGCGACATCCATGAGAATTTCGATTTTTTTCTACAGCATGGCTTGCTGCTTGCTAGTGAAAGTGATATGAATGCTACAACGCCACGATATTCCAACCCATTTCGCATTTCGACCAATGCTCATGAGTTTCCAATATTCTTGCTATAATCATATTATTGTATATATTTGTGCGAGTGCTTCTATAGTCAGAGTAGAATAATAATGCATTGCATATTGTAGAGGAATTATGTCGGCCAGATATTGTATCATGTGCGCTTAAAGCTTTCCTGCAATTGCTCTCAGAAAATAATTGAATATCGTTCAGTGTTCGTGTCGTGTTAGCTTTCCACATTTGAACGATGGCTATTTGCATATTTGGAAAAGGTATGAACTTATATAATTTAGTTAATTAATTTTCGGAAATGGCCAGAGCTCAAATACACACGCACGTGCTGTGCAAATAAACGAAATTAATTACTAAATTGGAGTGCATTCATGGAGCTCAATGTTGGAATAATAACATAAATACTCATACTTGGCGATGTCCATACCACAACGCTCGTGAAACAAGGTGAAACCGCAAAAAGCAAAAAAAGAGGAAAATCGTGAAATTGCTGCTGTGAGGAAGGCCACGGGGCGAGCTCTACGGTATTGTGTAACACGGAAGTGCAATCTGGGCAAAGAATGCGCGTGAGGTTGCAGGTTCAGCGAAAGTTCGTGTAGCGATTTGTGGAAAATGAAGCGTTTTTCAAATCGTTAATCTCAAAAGTTCACCTGCATGCGTAATTGAATAGTATGAGCGAGCGGGTGAAGGAAGCAGTAAACGAGAGTGAACGTGAGAATTCAATTAAAATTATTTATCGAAGTTTAGTCGTCCGAAGTTACAGCTGCTGCCTTACATTTTAAGCCATCTCGCAGACACACTTGATGACGGAGGGATGCTTTTAGGTTGCACATCCGGTTTTAAACGCCTTGCTTTGGCCGTCAGTTTAAACGAGACATACAAGTGCGTTTCAGCCGAATGCTTTCAGGGTGCCGCTTAGCTGCAGCTGTGGAAGCAAAGTTTAACGAAGAGTGGGCCCGTTGATGGCAGAGGAGAAAATGCCAGTGTGGAACGCCGCCGATATGTCCATCCTTGTGCTCTGCAGGTTTGTTGCCCGTGCACTAATGTTACTCATACGCCACCGTCGCTTTTTCAAACGCTTAGGAAGTGTGCGCTTCATGAAAAGTGCACTGAAGTATTGATGCCTCAGCCCCAGCCCCTTTGGTCACACTACCATTTTGCTTTCGGATAATGCTAATCTGCTAGTTTTCTAAGTTGTCTTTGGGCTTTCAGTTTTACTTTGCGCGCACACAAGTTTCAGCAGCCAGCTGCCAATGACACAGCTATCGCCCGTTGTGTCTGTTCTCGTTATTGTTGCACCACCACATGAAACCAATGTAGCTAACCTATAATGGCAACACGGACGTAACAAGCTGGCAATTGCTGCAGCTGCGGCCCTTTTGCGTGCGTTGCATTCGCCCAGCCTCCGCTCGGTGCTGCAAGGTGCGCTTGTGTTCTCCAGTGGTTGTTAGCGTATTGTTGTTGGGCTCTGTAGTTACTGTTCTAGTTTACTTCTGCTGCTACTGGTGACGGTGGTGGTGGTGGGGCGGGAACATTGCTGGCGCATACAAATGCAAACAAGTTCAAGAGTCACTTGTAGCTGAAGGACGAACTGCGCCGCTGCACCGAGGGACGGAAGGGGCGGCTCAGAAAATTCAAAGCACAAAGAAGGCACCAGCGTGAGTATGAAGACAACTTGTGTGCATCGGTTGGTGGTTGCGTTGAATTACTTACTGTTGTGTGGCTTAGCAGTTCTGCTAAAAATACGGAATAAGCGAATTTCACGGCAAAGAGAAAAACCAGTGGAATGATATTTACACTACTACAATGGTGCGTAGATACATATTTATGCGAATATTCATGGCTACCTACAGCTATGCAATAATAACTCTATGAGTTTCAAAATGAATGCTGTTTAAATAGAAATTTGAATGCGTTGGTGCTGAAAGTGCAGCTGAATGAGCCTCGGGTGAAAATGAGTAGAAAAATAATAGTGTGAAATTTTCTATCAGTGGATGGGAAGGGCCGGAGGAATTTGAATACGGTTTCTGAAGATAGAAAATTAAGACCGTCGAGAATGTTGATTCAGTTGAGGAAAAAAAGTAAATTTTCCCTCCCTTTTTACGTTAAATTAAAACACGCATATAGTTAAAGCGGTGTCTTATGGTATAAGGTACAAGCAAAATTAGACGAACTGAGGACCCAGATATCCGTCGATTTTTCATAATAGAAATAGACTCTCCTAAGTATTTAAATACAACTTGAACCATGGATGGTTTTTAATTTTCTTAAACCGACTTTCAGCATTAAATATGCTAACTCGGAATGATTATTCATCAAAATTGAATCGAAGTGTTTAAGCTTCCGGGCAAGACATGGAAACATTTCGGTGGCAAGCATTTCGTTTTGCCAATCAAAAATTTGACTTTTTACATTTCGTCGCCTTTTGTCGCTGTTTGCAATTCCAATGCGGGCTTTCTTCCAGCGCCCTTTAAGCACTTCGCGGCTGCTGATTGGCGGTTGCTTAGTTTCTTCCACTGCTTTCGCTTTACTTGTGTGTTGGAGCACTTTTCGTTGTTTGCGAATAATCTGCATAAATTGTCGATTGACAACAACTGCTTTATTGTACACCCCCCGCTTTCATCATTGCAATGATAATCTTATGTACAGCATATATTACACAAATGTAAATCGACTCTTCCAAGGTTATAGCTTTTGGCAGTTTAGAAAACTTTCGGTGGCGCGGGAACCCACGGTAGTATACGTTTGCTCAAATTTGACTGAAATTTTATTTAGAAGAATTTTATTTCTTCAGAACACATATTTATATCATCTCGGGAGGGCATGCTGCTTTCCAACTAAATCAGGAAGTATAAATGGGGTAGTCGAAAAAGTCTTTTCGTATTTCTTCAAACTTCCATTTTGCTCGACCACTTTTGCCATTCTTCCATTAGAGACATTATTCCATTAGTTTAAAACTTTCATCAGTGTAAATCGAAATTTCAAAATTTCCAAAACGGAAGCGTGCGAACCAAGTAGCATCGTCTTCGTAAACTTCACAAATTTCATTGGTGGCTTGCGTGGCATTCTTCCCTTTTCTATAAAAAATTTCAAAATATAGCGAATTTTTGAACAGCTGTAATTTTTTTTCAACTTCCTTGAATTTAATTTTTTCCGGTTAAATGAAGCTTAAAATCTAATCTAATCTTTCCAACACTATATGGTATGACACAATTTGATTGGTAGCTCTGGGCATACGAGTATACGACTGCAAAGATATCTATTGACAAAATATGAAAAGACTTTTTCGACTACCCAATATTTCTCTTTTCGCTTTTAGAAATTGACATCGATCTTTTCTCATAGCTTTTCATTTTCTCCTTCTAGAATTGTGTAAGTCGGAATCGAGCCAACTCATCCGAATTTACATTAATTCGAGGTAGTGAACAAAATACCGTTTCAACCACAACAAATCACGACTTCACCTAACCCACCGTTTCTGTTCCTTCTCTGCGAAATTACTTCCTATAAACTTTGCGTGAGCTCCGCAGAGCATCGGCGGATGCTTCATTTGGAGAATGTCAATTTGTTTCGCTCATATTTTCGAAATTCTTCCTTCGCCCAAACTAGTTAGCGGCAGTAATGAAGTTGACGCGTGGCTCAGCACCAAGCGTTGGCATTGCACGTCCACGCCACTGCGCCACCCGCTCGTTCCGCCACAAATACGCGCTAAAGTTATTAGCGCTGTTTGTCGGGGTCGGGGCCGAGGTGCGAAGCCTAACCGTTTGCAACAGATGTGCAGCAATTCATGTTTTTTGTTGTTTTCAGTGAAGTTCTAGATACTCGCATAGTTGTTAGCATCTGGTTTTACTCAGCTCGACTTCGGTGGTGCGGAAACGCGCCGTGCCCGCTAATCGGAAGTTTCAGGACAATTTGTAAAAGTTGTCGCGACCAACGTGTTGCAGCGTGTTGTAAATAGTTTGCCAACTTTATCGAATGTGTTTTCGATCGAAATCGCAAAATTAAATTGTTTGTATTTTCACTTGGTCATTTTATGCCATGCAGCGCAGAAATATTTAAGGTTGGCGAATATAGATTTAAGATAAAATTATTATTTTTGCAGAAGTCGGGGTATCCTTACCTAAGTAAACAACTGATGAAATGAAATATTTTACTGAATTAAGTTAATTCAGCCGATGGAACCTCCACTCTTTGATTTTGTTGATTTAAGAAATATTTCCATCGTCAGTCGAATTTATATTTTTGGTATTTTTCCTTTTACTTTTTTGTTTCAATGCTTGAAGAAGGAAATAAATTAAATTTACTTTTGTAGCCGTGCTTTTGCAGCGTCCTCATCGGCATCATCACGCATACGTGCTTGTGTAACTATGTAAATACATACATATGTTCATATATATGTATGTGCGAGCAAAGATACGAGTGTCAGTAGGGATAAACAAGTATATTTCTTCATTGAAGACCACGCACACGCAAGTCTTACGCATTCGCACATTTCCTCACCACAAATTTCCTCTTTCGCCAATGACTTATTTATCACCTCACACATTTTTATTGACTTACACATACACCTGCACATAGCACATACTCGTGCATACGCACTTTTGTGTCGTCGCTGATATTGACATTCTTGCCATTCCTGCCATGGCTGGGGCCCTTGCCCTTGTTGTTGGTCTGCGCTTGGTACATGTGCAAATGTTTTCGATATCGTTGTTTGTTGTTATTGCTATCATTCCCGGAACCATTGTTGAACGCAGTTAATACGTTATTTACGATTGCGCCAAAACCCCGTAAACAGGAATATAAAGGGTGTTGCCACGCTTATCGAACAATGGTTGAACGCGCGTTAAATTTTCGGCAAAATGTGGTGGCGAGATTGTTAAATAAATTATTTATTGTTTTGCACTTCGGTATTAATTAAGCTCTTGTTCCCTGAAAATTAGGTTACATTTAGTTAACTTTTAGTAAAGCATTAACTAAAAAAATTAAGTAAAAAATCCAATTTTTGCTGTACTGAGGTTTGTGAGGAAATTTCAGTTGGGATAAAATTGTATTAAACTCGGTTGCTGAATGTGTCCGAAGAGTCCACAGCATGTCTTGGAAGGCAAAAATATGTTTAAGCATAAAACACAGATTGTGAGGTGAGGGAAAAATCCGCGAAGTCTTTGCTTACGTGAGGATTTGAGGATTTATAAAGAGAGCCATTTTCTAAGTTTTGTCTGCGGTAGTGTCCGTGCGACGAAAATTCTCAGCTTCATTTTTAACTGTAATCCATACACTTTAGCTACAACTATTACATTGCCATTCACTTTCCGTGACTTTAAAGGCTCTTTTTATTCATCTGATAAATTTTAAAAATTAAATTTAAATTTTGCTACAGGCATATCAATCAACAAGTCACATCGGAAAAGTAAGCAAGGGTGGTATAAATTTAACAAAGACTTACTTTATCCATGAAAAATCGTGGATGGTGCATGGTTCCACGCGAGGAATGCCGATAGTGTTGCAGATTCAGCCCAAGCAAATCGGGCACCAAATGTTGTGTATAAAGAAAGTTTTCAATAAAGCTACTACCACAAACTCAAAATAAATAATAATTAAATCGAAATGAAAAAACGATAAAATGAAATAACAACAAGTAAGGAAAGACTTGCAAGGATCAAGGCTGGGCAAATGCCTTCAGAATGGTAAAAATTTATATTAAATAAAAAATGTTGCGCAAGAATTAAAATAGTGTACGCATTATAATCGAATTAGGATTTTTATTAGGAATCAATATATGCCATAGACTCACTTAGATTTTATATTCAAATCTTCTTCTAATCAGATATACGAGTATACGATATAAATTTAAGCGAAGAGACTAAATGTATTATATTGAACTGATGTGAAAAACGTCAACCAGTAGATCGGAATTCATTGTAATTGGGATAAGAAGTTTAGACTACCTTCATTCATATTGAGCGCTAAGCATTTATTTATTTAATTTCATTAAAATATTACACATATTGACCAACCCCACCGGCTTTAAGTCAGATAAAGTCGGAAATCATTATACAGAATTTAAAAATTCACCTCTTACTTTTCATCTTTTGATCACAGTAGTATATAACTCACACACTGATGGGGAAATCGGTCTTAAGGTTTGTTAGAATACATATGTAGAATATAGGACGAATTTTATACTATTGCATATCCGATATTATACCATTGGTAATATCTTTAGAAAAAGGAGTTGAAAGACTCATATTTATTAAGTATATGGGACACAGAGGTAGTAGAACAAAGTTCACAAAAGGAAACAGACTAGATTAAATTCTTATGTATACATTTTTGAAATTGAAGAATAAATACAAGCTTTATAACGCTTTTGGTGCGGCCAATTTTTTTCGTGCACGTACTTAAATTGGCATTCTTTATCGGTTTTTACCGGTTTTTATCGGTATCATTCCTACGATCCTCTGCGTTTCGAAACGGACTCAGTATCCTGCCGGAGAAAGTTTGATTAGGGTTTAGCATATGTTTTAAATTCTTGATATATTTAAATATTTAGTAGGAAAAACACATCTCACAAAGGGAAGGTGTACTTAAAGAGCATTGCAAATTTATTGAGGCTTTCTTTGTTAATACCGTAAGTTTCCTCTTCATCGCAAGCAGCGGCAATTGCTGATGAATGGCGAAATAATTACGAATGACATTCGAAATGTCAAATGAGGGCTGACAAACCAACTGTCAAGCCTTTCATCCGGCCCGATCTCCGTGTCCTGCCGTTCGGCCGCTATGCCGCACAAACTGTCTTTGTACCGCCCCACTACAAGCCTACTGACCTTCGACGCCCTTTTCATCCTTTCATATGCATTTCTTGTTTTTTTTCCTTTTTTCATATTTTCTGAGTCCATTTCCCTTTCCTGTGTGAAAGTGAGTAGGCCTGTGTATGTGAGCGTGTGAAAACGCGTGGGTGGGCGGCTGAACGCAGGCTGCTGGTTGCTGGCCACGACAAGGACATCACGTGCATAAAAAGCTCTCTTTTTAGTGAGATATTTTCACATTTTTATTTGCTTTGTTACTTTTGTTTGGCTGTTTGACATTAAATAAATGTAGCCGCTGGCGTTGGCTTACCAACATAGCTGTACCAGCGATAGTGTGTATGAGAAAAGCGAGGGGAAGGCACAGGTGAATACAAAGGACTGCAACTGAAACGTTATGCGAAGCAAGAGAAGGCGGGGTATGCAGCATTGTCGGAAAAATGAGTAGAGAGAGACCGTGCGAGAGTGTCGGTAGCCTGATGAGTCGGTGTCATTGATGGAAATTGTAGTGGGAAGGAAATTACGATGCAATCGACACGACCGCGAAGAGATTAAAATGCGAACGCACACGAACACACTTTCACATGTACATAAGAACGCTCTTGTCAATAAGAGTGAGAGGGCAAGCACGCAGCATGAATGATGCGAAACTGAAACTGAAATAAAAAGAGGGAATTTTTCGTAAAATATAAAGGGCTGGTGAAATTGAAAGAGCGAATTATTTAAAATGATTAAAAAAATCATCTAAACTCTGTTTTAGGTTTTAAGAAACCACAAATATAAAAAGGCTGAGCTTGAGCGCATCCAAGTATTGTGCATTATTAAAGTATATTTTAGAATTTAGTAGTTGGGAATTATTATTTTATAGTTACGCGGGTGGCATATGTTAGTTCTCCTTTTAAATTTGATTCTCGACAAATTTTTCTTCGTTTCAGTTTCGAAGCTCAATCTTTTTCTTTGCATTAGCAACCAGAGACAACAAGAAACCGTTTACCCCAAAGTACACCAACGATGCCAGCAACAGCATAAACAAGAGCAATTTCGTTGCGGCGATGATCTCCTTCCACTGCAACTATAAAATAAAATCCCACACCCGGCAGACCCTTTATTCACCTCTACAAATAAACACAACTACAAGCAGACGTTTACGAAAACTGACATTTATTTAATGTACCGCAAGGATTTAAGCACAAAGAAAGAGATGTGGAAGGGCAGCTTGAGTCTGAGCGAAAAACCACTTAAGCCACACACACAAACTCACGTACAGGTGTGGCAATGTACGTCCGTTGCACATGAACAACAGAATACCGTTACACACGTTTAGCTCAAATAAAGTGCAATACAAATCGGCAACATGCAGTCATAAGTGCAGTTATAAGTATACACGCACACATTCAAACATAGACTTTTAGTGCCGTCGCGTGTGTGTCCCTTATACGAACTTGAAATTCTAAGCTTCTTGCTGTCATTGTTATCTCGCAGCCCGTGTGTGTCTATATATACCCATACATAGGTTACCAAGGTGAATGAGTGAAATGTATTTAAGCAATTAGCTGTTATTCATACCAACTGTACCACTCAGACCATTCTCTTTGCACCACCCATCACTGCTGCTGGTTATAATTTTGAAGAACCTGATGTTTTTGTATTAACCATTTCTTAAAGACATAAGAGTGTCGTTTCCTAGTTGGGCACACTTTGTCGAACATATAGTAGCAACACACCCGACGGCATATGTGGACTTTGCAATCAAAGTACGACCAAATCTGTACTCTTAGACTTCTCTAGTTTGTTGAGTCAATAGGGGAACCCACGAAGTAGTTATTATAAAATGTGGATCTACACAATAACTAAACGACACTTCTCTATTTCGCCACTTATTATGATCGAAAATCTCTCACAAGGTATATACATACATATATCTTGAGAGGTCTACTAAAATATGGTCCCAAACTTACTGCAGTGGAATGCTAGGCCTTGGGTTCCACTTATAAGTCCAATGAAATTTGGACTGGCTGAAGAATCGAAAGTCAGAAAAATTCTTCTGCATAAAGTTAACATATGTCCGAGGTGGTTTGTTGTTGGCACACTTCTTGTTGTCAGTATAACCTTCGAAATTATTTGATCTTCAAAGGATTGCTGCAACTGTTCAACTTGCTTTATATTCAACGCAAATGCACGCCGTCATACTGCCATGATTGCTTATTGTTATTCTTCTGACAACTTGAAGATTTTCCGCAAGAGCGTAGGGAAATTTGCCAGCTTGTTGCCGACATAATGGGGAATACTTGGCTGCCAAGTGCAGCGAATAAAGGTACGTCATTTTGGCATGTGTTGTTGTTGATTGCATTATTCTCTCAGTAAGAATATTGCATTGTATATATGTTAATGTGTGGAAAATGTTGTTGTTGTTGTGCATCTGCATTGTTAAACTTTGATGAATTGCTTGTGCACAGCGCTTGCTTCGTCACGCCAGCGTTCGATTCGCTTTCTGCTTGCAAAACAGTTGCTATTGTTGGCACCAAGTGCGCCATCACTCCGCCAACACCGCCGGCACATCTGATTTCGCGCTCGCTTCTGTAATTTGTTCGTGGCAATTGCTAATTCGTTTTGGGATTTCACTTCCTTTCACAGCTTTTTGCTTCCGCTTCTCGTTTTCGCTGCGCGTTTTGTAAGCACACATTCATACTAATTCTCTCGAGCGATATAAGGAGCATAAAAGAAAGGGATTTTCATAACCAGAAATCTTAAGGAATTATAATTTTTATGAACCAGATTTTAAGTATTTTGAATTTGTGACTTTTTCTTTGAACAAGTGTTCTAAAGAGAGAACTCCTTGATAAGAGGGTAGTAGGCAACCAAGGATCAGATGTTACATTGCCCGACCATGAAGAAGTTCGAATATAAATTATCCGTCTGAAGAACAACGAAGCTGCGGGGGCCGATGGATTACCGGCCGAGCTATTCAAATACGGCGGCGAAGAACTGATAAGGAGAATATGGTTAGACGAAAGCATGTCCAACGATTGCAACTTAAGTGTGCTCTGCCCAATCCACAAATCTGCGCCAACTAAGGTGGGATAAGCGTCCTCAACATCACATCTAAGGTTCTATCGATCGTATTGTGTGAAAGATTAAAACCCACAGTAAACAAACGGCTGTGTAAGCTGACGTTTCAGACAAGGCCACTAAATAGAGAAGGTATAATCTTCTACAAGAAGAACTGAGGCCGTACGCCGATGACACCGATATTATTAGTCATAACAACCGCGACGTTAGTTCTGCTTTCTTCAGACTGGATAAGGAAGCAAAATAAATGGGTCTGGCAGTGAACGGTAGTGGCTCCTACGTCACTGTTTACAGTCATAACATCGGGTGTCGTAAATAATTTCGTCTATCCTGAAACCAGCATTAACATCAACAACAACGTCATCCTCGATATTCAACGCAGAAGAATTTGGACTGAGTAGGCAATTGAGAAGTAAAGCTCTCTCTCGAAGAACAAAGTCCAAATTCTAACAAGTCAGTCATCATCCCAGCCCTACTATATGGTGCAGAGGGATGAACGCTGACAACTTCTGATGAGTCGGCCCTCCGAGTTTTAGAGAGAAAGCTTCTGCGGAAGATTTATGGTCCTTTGCGATATTGACATAGTTCAGCGAATTAAGAGACAACGACTACGCTGGCGAGGTCATGTCATCCGAGTGGATCTTAAGGCTCTAAAAGTATTCGAAGAGAAGCAGAGGAAGAAGACGACTTTCACTCCGTTGGAAAGACCAGGTGTAAAAGGACCTGGCTATACTTGGAATAGACGCCAAACAGCGAAAAGGAACAAGGACTGGCTATCACCGCGTAAACGGTGTCTACGCCAATAAAGGAGAAGAATGTAATCAATTTTCCATCCGTTATGAATGAATGGAGTCAAAGCAAGTACGGCAGCAGTCTTAAGAGAGAGAAGCATTCCACGGTGAATATTGGCGAGCAAGGCGACGTCATATTGAATAAATTTTTCGCCACTAATCAATCAACATAGCCGCGAAATGAGGAGGTAATGAGGACAACGCAGAAACACATTTTGATTGCTATGAATTTTTTTTGTAATTGCAGTCGCTTGTTTGCTGCAACAGTCGCCTTGCTGGACAGCGGCAATCATGTGCTTGAATGGCTTTGCGTTGCTGGGCGTCGGAAGTCGCAACTGCATAAGTGACGTTGGTTGTCGAAGAATTTCAATGGCGGCAAACAATGTGAATTTGGTGAACGCGTTGATGTTGCCGCTGTGCCTTCAAAGACCGTTGCTTGTGCTGCCACTTTGGGTATTGCAGTAAACTTTAATTGACCGGCATTGTACAGACGGCTTTCCATCGGTGGTGCGCACCTGCCATTGCTGCGCAGAGCCGCGTTCTTTTCGGTCCCGTGCAGACGCGTTGCATGCATCTAGCACCTGCATGAAAGTAATCACTCCTCAGCCGGGTCTTTGTGCCGGCGTGTGTTTCGTAGGCTATCGTAACACCTCAACTACAATAACAACGCAATTATTGCGCCATTACACGCACGGACAAGGTGTTAAAATGCGCTGCGGCATGATAAGCAGTTACAGCAGCCCCAATAATGTCACTGCAAGAGTCAACCGGCTGAGCTATGGCCATGCGGCCTTGCCACCAGCACAAGTTGCGGAAAATTAATTTGACGAAATTGCGACACTCATTGAACGCGCAATTTGGGTGGCGAGCAGGCGCCAGTCGCCTTAGGCCCTGTCAACCAAAGATATTTTGCATGCAATGCACCAAAGCGGGTGTCTTGTTGTTGTTGTTTTAGCAAGCAGCCATTCAATTATGTTCCATTATATGCAATCCGGGAGCGTGCTAAGTTTATGGACATAGGCATATACACATTCCCCGTTTCAGTGCTTTCAAAATGCATTAAAGAACTGACTTCTGGCACTCAAAACAACGGTAAGAGTACAATCTAGGTGCAGAAGATTGGTTGCTTTATATAAGTACGTTTGCAACATGTTGCTACCAGTTATAATATTTTTGTTCATCTAATGGTTGTTTGGATCAACTAAAATTAATCGAGTTAGATATAGGGCTATGTATATATATACATACACATGATCAGCATAACAAAAGGAGTAAAATTGCAGGTGACTGATTATTCGTCCATATGCCTGGCTGTGCAAGCTGTAACTTGAGTAGAAATTGAGATATCGTCATTTCTTTGTAGTTGCTTTCCTTGATTGATTCCGAAAGACGAGTTCGTAGATGATTGTAATCGGACCACTGCCACGCCCACAAAACGTCTTTAAACGAAAACCTAAAAAGTTCCATAACTAAGTCACAAGCAAAGACAAAAAAACAGTAATATGGCACAACGAATACTGAGGGGCACTTATTAAATAGCAACATTACCCAAATTTGTAGAGGTCTTTCTGGCACCTTTTACATCAATGTGAGAATAGTGGAAATTCATGTAACGGGTTTTTTTTAGAAACTACTAAAAGTGCAATAAAATAATGACTTAATAGATGAGAGATATTTTAGTGCTTCTAAGACAAGTCAAGTCTAAAAATTGTCAAAATTGGATCATACCTTCCCCATAGACCATAGTACCTACAGTAAACGTACATATATAACGGTTTTTTTTAATAGGGACGGTTTTTTTAATAGATCGATAGAATCATCAAACGACGCTCTATTTCTTTCCGTTCTTTTGAGATTTCTCTTCAATAAAGTTTGCCATTTTATCATGGGAAGACATACGATCCAACAACAAGTCGAAGTTATTAAAATTTACTACCGAAATTAGGAGTCAGTGGTCTCAACTTTAAGAGCACTACGTCCAATTTATGGTTCTCATAATCATCCAATCAGATCAACAATTGAGGGACTAGTGAAAAATTTTGAATCCACAGGCGCAGTACAAAATGTTCCCGTGCCAGTGAGACAAACAGGTGTTGAGAATAATGCTGCCGCTGGCGCAGCAATTGAGGTAGACCGAAAGTAGTCTCTCACACGTGGTTTCCAAACGTTGGGCTGTGACGTCGTTGTGGCAAATTTTGTGAAAAGATCTTAATCTACATCCTTACAAGAACAAATTGACCCAAGAATTGGAGCCGCTTGACGATCAGAATCGTCGTATGTTCGGGAATTCGGCTGAATAACAATTTGAAAATGATCCGGATTTTCATCGAAAAATCATCTTCAGTGATGAGCGTCACCATTGCATCCCGAAGAAATTACTTTTAGGTGCGGTTTATTGGTCGGTGGCGTCATCACTTCTTCAGTGATGATCAAGACCGGCACGTTACTATCAACGGGAATCGCTACCGCTCACTGATAACCGAATATTTTAGGCCCGAATTGGATGACATGAAAAATATGTGGTTCCAACAGGGTGGTGCCATAAGCCACACAGCGAATTGATTTACTGAAAACCAAGTTTGGTGAACGTGTTATCTCACGAAATGGTCCATCAATTGGTAAAACATAGCAATAAAACAAACTGAGTCCATGTTTCGTTGACTAATGAAGTTTTGTTAACGCCAGAAAGTATTTCCCCGACTTTGATCCCTGCAAGTTGCGGGAGTATGAAATGTTCGGTTGCTCCCGAACTTAGCCCCTTCTTGCTTGTTGTCTGTTAAATTTTCGAACGTTCACAATTAAGTAAATCTTTAATAAATTTGAGTTGTATAAAATTAATAACGTAATCACAGCTATGTGTTACAATTCCAACCTAACTTTTAGTTAAGATGTTCCGATTTTAAACTGCTTAAAGCCTTCCACTTTCGCAATATATTGTATTTCAGTAGCATTTTGTAGGATTTTTAATCAAAATAGTTCATGCATGTGTTTGCATTGTACACATATAATTATGTACATATTTTGAGTATAATTTATTTCCCATAATAATTTGAAATGCGTTTGAATTTGTTTAATTGGATTAGCATGACTCTATAAATTGCAAAGCTTTCCGTTTCGATGTGAACACGAGCGCAAACGCCACGATCGTATGCAGGTATGTGCGAGCTAAAGCGCATTTCATTCAAAACTTCGCCATTGTATTTTAATTGGCGCAATTTTATTATGAGTGCGTTCCATTTCCTACTTTTCGCACAATTCGAAAATCTCTACAAATTTACATGACAAAAACGCTGGTCCAACAAACAACAAACAACAAATTGGGTTTTCTTGCTTTGTGGTTGCCTTAATTTTGAGGTCGCGAAAAATTGTGCTGCTAATTTTCAAATTGCTGCGCTTTTGGGTTTCGTGGGCGAGCGCGGCGCAACAAAGCCGGAGAACGAGCAATCAGCGGCCGTATTCAAATTATTGTCAGTGTTGTTGTTGTGCTTGTAAATGGCTGCAACATACACAAATATGTATGTGCTCTTGTGTGTAGGTTCACGACTTGAGAGCGATTCGTTGGCGGTCGATGTGTGGCATGCGGCACGGGGCGTGTGGCGTGGCTTTGGAGCTGAAGGAAAGGTCAGTTATGACAAGTTCACTTCATTTGATGGCGGCAACGTCAACAACATAAATTGTGCCGAAAATGGCTTGGGGGTGGGTGGGTGACTCAAAAAATAACGCTTATTCATATATGTACATATGTATGCCTATATGCCGAAGTGTAGGCGGACTTTTTGTGCGATATCGCGCCACAGCGGGGTCGTGACTGAGAGACGAGAGTTGAGAGGCGTCTCATCCGTGATGCTCAATAATTGGCGGTTTTCTTTTGAAGGTTTTTTAATTGCGTACTCGTTTTTTACAATTCATCGTGCGTAATTTATTATGCTACTTGGAGCTGTGTGCGGCTGATCGAGGAACAAGTGACTGCAGGGTGGGAAATTGAGTATGAAGTGATGGCAATCGGACATTTCTTGCTTGAATGCAATCTAGCGCCGAAGCGGAAGAAAATATTTGTATGCGAAGCAAATGTGGATGTAAAAAAAAATTGTCGCATGTTTTCAACAGAAGAATAAAAAATGTCCATAAAAAATTTTACACTTAAATATACTTAAATTCTTAAGTAAATAGTTTTAACTTAATTCTACAAATCTGAACTTTGTCAGTGTTACTAGCTTGTACTATGTTTTTAAGAGAACAGCGATATCACTACAAGTATTTCACCAAACTACTCCACAATAAAAAACAGTTACAAAAATTTAAATTTATCAAATTATTTCTGATTTGTACCCGAAGTTCGGATGATATAAAATTCGAAAAGACTTTTTCGACTACCCAATATTAACCTAAGCTGCAGCAATTTGCCGATCTTTCCTAAATACGTGAATACTTCAATATTTTTATAATATTAGAACTCATTAAATAATCATTAGCAACAATAACAGTTATCTGTTCATTTTGACTTTCTTTTACTCATTTGTATACCGTAAACTCCGCGAAGGGTATATAATGGAAACTCCAACACAACTGGTCCACGAACCCTTACAAATAGCAAGAAAAATTAATCGAAATAATAGCAATAATAACATTACAAGTACTCGAAGAGAGGCGGGAAAAAGGTGAAAAATGGGAAAAAGATTCAGCATTTTGATGTTTAACTAAACTTTTGCAAATGAGGCAGAAAAACGCCACTCGCTGGGCAAATAAACGCTGAGTGATGAACAATAAAACAGTAAAAATATGAAACTAAAAAACAGCAATAACAATGAACAACAATAAAGTGAGTATTAAACAACCTGACGTTGATAGAATTGTGAAAAAGTGAATAATACTCATGTACTATATGTGTATGTGTGTATGTGTATATGTGTACATATGTACTGTATGTCTGTACACCGTGTACATGAAGCGCGCCGCGGGCCAATAGGGCAAAGCGATATAAAATAAAAGCGAAATAATTAAAAAATGCGCATAATTATTATGAAGTATTAATTAAAATGAGCTGAGAGCTGCGGCTCGGTGCTCGGGGGTACGGCCACCATGGCATCGACTATTTTTCTCCAAGTAATTGCTTGAGAATTGAGAAAAGCGTCTGTTTGCCGATGCTGCTGTAATTGCCATGACCATGGCCGAGCCAGTGGCGATTGCTGGCTTCTTGTCAAATCGTGGATTTCAATTTGTAACTGTATTGCAATTACAATAAGCTTTTGTTTGCCATTAACTGCAATGGAGTGGTTGGAAGAATGGAGGGCGGTACTTGTAGAGCGCAATAAATGCTGAGGAATTGATGCAGAGCAATAGCACGCTGCCAATACAGTTATATAGTTCATTGAATGAAGCGGCGAGCAAAGTGCTAAGTATACATTGATCGTCGAGTATCGCGATTGCTATTATTACTGGACTAATGATTAGTGATTATTGTAATTATTACGACAAGTGTAATTGTTTGTGTTGTTGTGGGGTCATGCTTCCTCCTGCTTTAAATGCGGATTATAGTGAATGGTAAAGAAATCTTCATTCACAAGAATTCGCCGTTAGACTTGGAGAAGAGTGAAAGAAAAGAAGAGCGCTCGAAAAAATATGTGGATTAGAGATGTACATACAAGTATTAAGCGGTCGAAAAAGTCTTTTCGTATTTCTAACAAAATTTCAACGGAAGCGAGCGAACCATTGTTGTGCTACACGAACTGATACAGAGTGGTCTCCGTAAACTTCACAAACTTCATTGGTTGTTTTGGTTGCATACTACCCTTTTTTATACAAAAATTTCAAAATATAGCGAATTTCTTCATTATTTTCACTCATTTCTAAACATCAGTAACTTTTTTTTCAACTTTTCTGAACATATTGGTTAAATAAAGCTTAAAGTCTCACCTTTCCAACACTATATGGTATGACACAATGTGATTGGTAGCACTAAAGATGTATGAGTGCAACGATATCTATTGACAAAATACGAAAAGATTTTTTCGACTAACCAATGAATGACTTCTCTTCTACAGGATTTCAATATTCGGTTACTAAATCCTTCAGTTATCGCTAATATACACATTTAAATTAATGTCAGACTTAAAGTACGAAAGTACATATTTATTTATTAATGTTGTTACGCTTACCCTCGCCTATTTGTCTCCAACTCAGGTGTCCATAAACACTGACAATAACAATCGTTTAAATATTGTCATTCTACTTTGGCACTTGCCAGTGACGGGTTGTCACCAAAGGCAATTATAAACTGTCAAGTGTCGATTGTGTGGCGAACAATGGATGTAATGAAATATCTGTTTTGTATGCATAATAGCCTATTGTCGCTAATAAACTGAGTTTAGGGGTTGTCCACTTAATTGTTAGATCGCGACATATGTGAGTGAAATTGTTCACAGAACGTCTAGATTTGGCTTCCATTCGTTTTCCAAAACTTAATTTAAGAAACATTAATCAAAATATCAATCATCTAAATACGTTGACAAAGAATGTTTACGAATTGAATCACTTTATCATTACGTAATCAAAAGTTCATTGAAAATACTATTTATAATTAAATTCATGTTCTCTGGTTATAATTGTCTGGAACTGCTGAGACTTTTATGTTCATTTTTCGAAATTATTGTTTCGAATATCTGTTTGATTTACTATTTGAAGCGCCAGCTGCTCTGCGTTCGCACGGACAGCCACTACCTCCTCTTTTCCATCAATGCTATGCCGCTAATATTTGAGTCGATTTATAGACTTTTTCCGGTGTTTTGTTTATTTTGATTCCTCCACACACCTAGGTATATATCTACTTATACTATATATGTATGGTAGACTACTGAATTCAAATATAAATATTTTCCCAATTAAATGTTAATGGATTTTAAGATCGTCTGTGGTTTATTGTTTATAAAGTTTTTTTATAAATAAAATTGCAGCTGTCAGCACGCAAATCTCATTGTGAAGAACAAGATCAGAGAATGATATGTATGTAAGAAAACTATTTGATAACAAGTAAGGAAGGGCTAAGTTCGGGTGTCACCGAACATTTTATACTCTCGCATGATAAAGTGATAATCGAGATTTCATTATTCGTCATTTACATATTTTTTTAAACGTGATACCTCAGCTCAAATACCGTATTTGTGTAAAGTTTTATTCCGTTATCATCATTGGTTCCTAATGTATATATTATACAGAGAAGACATCAGATGGAATTCAAAATAGCGTTATATTGGAAGAAGGCGTGGTTGTGAACCGATTTCACCCATATTTCGTACATATCATCAGGGTGCTAAGAAAATATTATATACCGAATTTCATTGAAATCGGTCGAGTAGTTCCTGAGATATGGTTTTTGGTCCATAAGTGGGCGACGCCACGCCCATTTTCAATTTTTATTAAAAGCGTGAGTGCAGCTTCCTTCTGCCATTTCTTCCGTAAAATTTTGTGTTTCTGACGTTTTTTGTTAGTCGGTTAACGCACTTTTAGTGATTTTTAACATAACCTTTGTATGGGAGGTGGGCGTGGTTATTATCCGACTTCTTCAATTTTTGAACTGTATATGGAAATGTTTGAAGGAAATGACTTTGTAGAGTTCGGTTGACATAGCTATAGTAGTTTCCGAGATATGTACAAAAAACTTAGTAGGGGGCGGAGCCACGCCCACTTTTCCAAACAAATTACTTCAAAATATGCCCCTCCCTAATGCGATTCTTTGTGCCAAATTTCACTTTAATATCTTTATTTATGGCTTAGTTAAGACACTTTATAGGATTTCGGTTTCCGCCATTTTGTGGGCGTGGCAGTGGGCCGATTTTGCCCATCTTCGAACTTAACCTTCTTATGGAGCCAAGAAATACGTGTACCAAGTTTCACCATGATATCTCAATTTTTACTCAAGTTACAGCTTGCACGGACGGACGGACGGACAGACGGACGGACAGACAGACATCCGGATTTCAACTCTACTCGTCACCCTGATCACTTTGGTATAGTTTTTAGTTTTAGGACTTACAAACAACCGTTATGTGAACAAAACTATAATACTCTCTTTAGCAACTTTGTTGCGAGAGTATAAAAATACTTTAGATAATATCTGTTATGTTTGATAAAGCTATATTCTTTTTCTTCTTCTTTGCTGCCGTAGAAATCGCTTCCGTGGTTATAGCTGAGTTAACAACAGCGCTTCAGTCGTTTATTCTTTTGGAGTGGAGGTTTCCTATTCCTTTGCTTCCCCCTGCAGGTAATGCGTCGAATACTTTCAGAGTTGGAGTGTTTTCGTCCCTTTGGACGACATTACCTAGCCAGCGTAGCCGCTGTCTTTTAATTCTCTGAACTACATACAAGGTGCGTTCCAAAGTAAACAGGACTTTGAAAAAAAAAACAAAAGAAATTTTTTTTTTCGGCAAAATCAATTTATTTTATTTAAATTAATCTCCAGTCGAGTGCCTGTATGGCCGCCAGTATGCCGGTGCAAGCCTTTTGAATGGCCTCTACGTCTGCATAACGCTTTCTTTTCAAGGGCAAATGCATTTTTCCGAAAGGAAGAAGTCGCACGATGCCTTAACAGGTGAATACGGCGAGTGGTTAATGGTCGAAATGTGATTTTTGGCCAAATAATCGGTCACAAGGTGTCCTTCGAATGTTGAATTCTGAGCAATTTGTGCTCGTCAGTCAATTTGTAACGTGTAATTGTTCAGTCAAAATGCAATAAATAGATGTTTTGGAGATGTTCAATTTCATTTCCATGAATTTCAATGATGATTTCGGCTGATTTTTGATGACTACACGCACAGTTTCGATTGGAATTTTCGGTGATCATTGACCCACATGTTGATCGTCATTTATGTCCTCACGACCACTTTGAAAACGTGGAAACCCCTCGTGCACTCTGCTACGGGATAGGCAATCATCGCTATAAACTTGTTTCATCAGTTGAAACGTTTCGGTAAAAGTGTTACCAATTTTAAAACAAAATTTAATGTTGGCTCTTTGTTCGTAGCTCATTTTCGCACCGATAACACAAAAAACTTCCCTTTAACTGAGAAAAAGGTGTCGGTGGCTTTGGGTGAACCGAAGGCAAAAATCATAGCTTCGTCCAGTTTTGTTCGCGGATAAGCTTCAAGGCTTCATGGTTTCGAATCAGGTCCCCAATAACCTCATAATTTTTTAAATGTAACGAACATAAATTCCTTGCATGTTCATTAAATAAAGAACGCTATGCTAAATTGTAAACATTTTTAGCATAAAAACGCTTTTATTACTGCCAATCAGCTGTTTGGGAGCAGCGAAGTGCTTCAATTGTTGCATTGAACCAAGATGATCACCACAAATAAAAGAAGAAACTCGGCTAATAATCCCGAAATAACGTCATTTCGCTGCAGGATTGCATGGGCAATTGCACTTGTGCGAACGTATATGCACCTGCCACACGCTTTCTATTTCGCAGCAAGGGTATTCATGATGGCATATACTTAGTTAGGCAGCCTCATTCATTCAATATTCTTCTCTGGGAATTTCATATTTCATATTAGACATTATAAAGTGGGAATTTTTATTTCAAATTCCAGTAGCACGTACTGTAGCTTTGCTTGTAATGGGAGCCACATGCACATTGGAATTGATTTATATTGTTGCAACAACCACAGAAGCAATACTCAATGGAGTGAGAAGGACGTGTATGTGCAAAATTAATGCAAAGCACTTGTACTTGTGTGCTGCATATTCAAAAAGAATGCTCTAGTATGCGTTACCCCATTTTTCAGAAACTCACGCAGACACTTTGACCACAAACTTTTCTTACTTAAAACACTTAATTTAACAAAGAATACCATTTTTCAGCTGGCAACTGGCATGTGTTGCCGTTATAGAACCGTAGCGGGCATTAAATAAGACAGAGTTACTCTCAAGTCTCTCTCTCTCTAAACAAGTGCAACCAGATTGTGCCCAGAACTTTTGTGAATGAGAACTGCGATGTCTAGACCGAGAGCGAGCGATATGTGGATCTTTGCTTAGATAAAATTCAAATTACGTTCATTCTATAGTTTTTTGCTGGCATGCACATACACTTACCACGTACATACATATGTGTGTACTTCGCTGAGCAGACGCAATTGCAAGCTCATATTTGCGCATCGCATCATGTTGTAGAACGTAAACAATTGATTGTGAATTTTTATTAGCATGATTACATTTTATTAATGGCCAGAGTGCCGATTTATTTATAATTTCGATAGTAATGCGGGTTTTTATTATCACTTTACAGTTATAAGCACTTCACCAGCCAACATGGTAGGAAATTGCCGTATTAACATTTATGCAAATTGATATTTTATGCGCTCATAATTCACTCACATATTGTTGTTGCTATAAATAGCAGCGCTCACATCGTCGTCGTGCCACTAATATTAATCGCCTGTGTAATACAGCACATAAAAATGTGTGTTTGCCATGGCTTTGTATGTGTGTGTGTGTGTTCGATGTAATTATGAATACCTATGCATAGATACTAGATTCTCTCCTGAGCCGTAAAAGCTATAACAAGTGAATATACTTATATGGCCTACTGCAGCGATTTGTTGAGACGCTGGCACGGGCAGTGTCGAAATCGGTGTTGTGAATGAATGAATGCATGAATGAACGTTCTATTATATAACACCGGATTTGTGCTTGTGTTGTACTCGAATATTTGATTGCCGATAAGTAAATGAATAATTACCTGGGAGTACAACTGATTGCAACTAAAGTGCTAAAAATAATCACCGTGTGTATATAAATCTTGTGTGAGTTGCTACTCAAGGTAACAGCCAATAATTCCTTCCCTCAGTGTTTGGTTTTGAAGCGCGGGGTAGAATCTAAGCAGTGAAAACAGAAGCACACGAACGGATGTAAAACATTTTGATCGTTTGTTAGTTTCTTATGTTCAGCCACAACATTTTATAAAGGCTGATCCATTTCGAGGTTCCCGACTTTCTTAAAGAAAAAATACAGAAACTTCAAATTTAATGGGGAATGTTTATTAACATTCGAAAGAACATTCTTTGGCAGTAAATTTTTGAAGATTATCTCTCTCAAATGTTGGCACGGCGTCAAGAAAAGGCTTTTGAAAAAAGTACATCTACTTGGATTACCCGTTATAATAATATTAGTTCAACAGAGGTAACAGAATCCTGTTAGGGGCGTCACAATCAAAATATTATTATCAATTGCATTTTTGATCCCATCATTTTTGTCCTGTCACGTCAGTTTGACGGCATTCACGGCATTTGTTGAATTGATCTGGTTGGTGTGCGAGGAGCCAAAATCATGCATTTGTCGGTTTGAAGAGTTTCGTCATTATGAAGAAATGTAGAGGACGTTCAACTCATTCGGGTTACCTTTTGGGATATCTATAATAAAAAAGTAAGAATTTTGGTTAATCAATTTGGGCTTAGCATTTGATTATGCCGCGATGTTAAAGGCAGCTGTGCGACTGACATCATTGATTAATTTATTTCAAATATTTATACTCATACGATATTTTTTCACCAATTTTTGATTAAAGCAACTGTTTTTTGTTTTATTTGTAAATTAATTCCGATTTATTTTATCGCATTTATTTTCGAAATGCTCCAAGATTGGCCGCCGCTTCTCTGCAGCTGCAAACAAAACTAATTAAAACTCGCCCTGGCTTGCTGCTAACCACATTGCCTTCGCATCACCGGTCAGCCTCTGCTGTCAAGACCTGTTGGCATTTGCGCAACTTGTGTTCATAATGAAATTACAACTTACATACTTTGTTTCTTACTTTACGCAGAATTTCTTGATTATGACTTAATTTTGTTGTTGTCGCTTTTGTTATTTTTGCTATCGTGCTCTTCATATTGTGAGTCATCTCGGCCCTTGCTTGTGGAAATTTCATAATATCTTCTGACTTACTTGGTTTGCTTTTGTTTTTTGTTTTTGTTTTGCGGCTTCAAATGCATAACTGCATGTTTCTGTAATTTTTTTCATAAAAATGCAGCGTTAAAGTTTTCGCTCTTCCGCTCCGGCCAGTATCCGTGTGAAAATTTTACTTTGCTGCACTTTCATTAATTGGCGCTGAAGTTTTGCAATTTGCAATCTGAATTCCATTACTTGGCAACGCATTCGCTTAATGCATTTCTCGGCGTTAAGATTTCCGTTCGGCTTTCTTTTTCTTTTGTTTTCTTCTTTTCCTTTCACACTTCCTTGTTGTTTGCCACACATTGGGTTCGCTATTTTCGGTTGAAATTTCACGTGAAATTGATTTATTTTTCATGTTTTTACTGTTATTGTTCTTTTCGTAAGCATACATACGTAATAACATTACATGTTCCTTTAAATCCATCATAATAATACAATTCACGACACTGACACTCTTAATAGTTGTCTAGTCGCGCCTTCAATATCGGTCTTCAAAATTTTATGTTTAATTTAATTTAATATGGCATCTATCCAGTATCTTTGATAATATTTTTTTGAGTTTTAAGAGACATTAAATATTTTTTTTGAATACTAATGCCAAAGCGGCAAATATATACTCTGATCTATGTTGACTTTTTTGTTAACTTTCAGATAGACACCTCTTTCTCAGTGAATAATTTCCTAAACAAGGAGTAACATATGTAGTTAGTTATATACAACTTGTACTTTTCTTCAACCCAACTTTCCGTGACTCGTTTGATTATCAGCATTTGAAACTTGTAACTTTTCCACTTAATTTTCGATGTTTTAGGGATCTGTGGCAACGCTGATCGTTAGTCATATTTAATCACTGGGTCATCACCAAATCAAAAAGCAACTACATTCAGCTGAGTTGTGATTTTTAAGCTTCCATAAACGCTTTATTGCTCCGTCGAACGAATTCATAACTATTTTCCCTCATAAATAATATATCACACATGCGCACATACGTACAATGCATCCATATGTCGTATACATGTATGTTTGCAGTGTGCGCGTGGGTACGAACGATTACATGCACCGCGGCGTATTAGCGAAGGCTAAACTGGTATTAGTGCTGTTGATGTGGCACTCGGCGAAGCGTTAAACTGCAAGATTTACGAGTATTTGCTTGTGTGACTTAAGAGGCTTAGCGGGCGCTTTTCTTAGCCGACAACAGGGCGGAGAGGCAATGTGCTTTGCACTTGTGCCCATATAACGGTTGAAACTCTTCGCCTCGCTCTCAATGCAGGCCATCAAAGTCATTGTTTCACTGTGATGAGCCAAAACCTGAAGACTCATGAGTAATTGTGAAGATTTATTGCATTTTTATTGCTTGCAACGCGGCAGACGAGGCCTTAGACCTCTTGTACTCTCACAGTTTGAATGCATTTAATTAGTGTTGAGTTTTTGGTAACAAAGTTTAAAGCAGAAGAGTTAATGTCAAGTTAATTAATTGTCATTGAATACCAAATATAAATTGTTGCTAGGCCTTCAGTAATAAATGTGTGACTTTGTGGGTATTGACCTTGAGGCGAAGAATGTACGCTTGCACATGCTCTTTGACTACTCTAAATATCGTGTTACGGAAAACAAAGAAAATATTTGGAGTAAGATCGTAACCAGAAAACATAATACCGAATCATTCTTCAACATAAGAAATTAAGTCGAGTCAATAGCCAATAATTGAATATGAGAAAGTGAACCTGAGAAACACTGTAAGTTAAAGGTTAAACTACTGCTGTCTAAAATGAATGAAACAAAGGCTATTGAGAATGAACGCGACAAATATAGTATATGGGACTGCAACAGAGCAATATCTACATTTTTATGAGAGGCTGCCAAAGGAAAAGCTCAAAGAGCATTTTATTTGGGAAATGTGAAAAAAGATGGAAATGAGCTCTGCATGCAAGTTTATTAGAAAGTAGGAATGCCAGACAAATGAAAAAGCGTGTCAACTTGGCATTCCAACGAAATGACACAGTAGAATGGTTGGCGGCGCGGTGGCGAGCTAATGCGAGCGGATCTGGGCAAATGTACTTATTCACGAACGCATAACTGAAATTTCATATATTCCACTTGCGCATTGACCCTTCTAACGAGAACGCTTGTTCGTCTACTGGGCTGAAATTCCATCACGTCTGAATATATTAAAATGGCTCAGCAAAACGCTCGCAGAGCACAGAATGCACAATATTGTAGCAGGCGGGTAGGAAATCAAATATCACTGTCTGAAAACATCACACGTAAGTGTTGTGGATGCTGATGACTGGATGTTCCCCTAAAAACCTTGGTTAGTTTATTAAGAGAGATCTCAAGAAATTACGACAAACTGACTCTTTGCCGAAAAGTGTAAATAAAGAGCAACAAATGCCAGTAATCAGTTTGGTCAACTGATACAAGCCGCCCACTTGGCGCTGGTGGATGGCGCACGAGGGCCAAGTGGTGCGTGCACAGACAACAAATTAAAATTCCTAAGCGAAGCAGTAATTTCATTTCATTTACTCTTGAATGGAAATCAACAGGAAATTTATTCAAATTGCCAAGGGAACCAGAGAACCGTATGTATGGAAGAGTACAACTGTAATGGTGTCAAAATGAATGAAAATGGTAATAGCGACACCCAATAATCAGCATATTTGCAAAATTTATAAAGTTTAAATAAATATATTCTAAGGCGTGAAAGTTTCATTTGAAAACGAAAATCACCGCAAAAGCATAGTCCTTCAAATTAAGGGTGAATATGATGGTTTCATTCGCCAACACTCCATACGAAGAGCAGCTTCGTTTCTTTTGGTGCTGTTAAATTCTGGTTAACTAACCGTGTAATAATAATTCCACACATATGGTACACACAAACAAAGGAACTAATGCTACAAATCTGACACCCATTTGTTTGCTGACACTCACACGTCGGCACGAATTCCCAGCTGGAGTGCTTCATTAGCACCTGAACATTACTGCCTTCAGTCGGAAGCAACCAGGCGTATGAGTAATTTCTGATGGCACAAATGTGCTCAACATGGCAGCTCAGACACACACACACGACATTGTACTGATATTGTATATGTATATGTATATGCTTCAAGAAAATTGAGTGTTTGCCTAAATGGTGCCATTATCAAGGTAGATTTCTGGGGTAATTCTTGTTACTGTACATCATAAACTTTTTATGTGACTGAAACGGTAGGCGGCTTACCGCATGAGGTGAGGAACTCTAAGCGGCTGCTATGGGCGCAATATAAATAAATGAAATTTCATTAACTCACACAGAAAATAATAAGACTTAGGTATATGCACATTGCAGTTAGTGTTCTCCCAGTCCAAGAAATGCCATTTCGTTGAAATGAGGATATGTAAAAGTGAGGACCATTTTCACTTAACTGAGCATTTTTAGGCCATTAGAGCAGTGTGTAATCTTAAATACTTAGCTCTCAACATTTTTTTATACTTTAAGCGACTAGGTGCGTTCTTTAGGGAAATTCTGAGGTGCTTATCAAATGTGGCATCCCCCTTAGGCGGCTTGTAAAAGGATTTTTATTGGGAAGTGATTAAATTATGAAACGGTATATTTGAAGAGCTTTTTGAAAAAACAACAATTCAATCAAACATTACGCGGTAGAGAACATGAACTAATAATAGTTAATTTTTGCGTAAACTGAAAACAGTCACAATCAGTATTTGATTGACCAATTTGAGAGTTTGAACCGAAAAAGAAGAAATATGTTGCGCCTTTTATTAAAAGCAAAAGTGAAAAGCAATGAATTTGGTTTATGTTCGAAACTTTTCATGTAAGTGCTGAAGATTTCGTCGCGACACTTGCCTTTTTGTTGTTATGTCTGTGGCATTCACTCAGAGACGCAATCTGACCGTCAGCTGTGAAGTTGTTATTATTTCGACCTTTTCGTTTTGCCTGATTTTTCTACTTTTTATGTCTTTTGGAATAATGCTATATAGTTTTATCTGTGCGTTCGAAGCTGTCAACAGCCGCTTAACTACCCCAATTTACATGATTTTGTATTTCTAATCGACCTTCTCATTCTCTCCTCACACTTGGCTTGCATTTAGTTCTATGCTTTGTTGTCTTATATTGTTGTATTTCACTTCGCTTCGTTTTGCTTTATGACTTCATACCTACCGCCATCGCATTCTATTCAGTTAACTGCCTCTCCGCAGCGTTCTCCTGGCGTCCGCGCTTCGATGACCTTTTATTTGCGTTTCTTTGTTATCTTGCTTCGTTGGCCGCATACGCCATTTGTACTTCTCAATTTGTGTGGCGTGTGTGTGTGCTTCTATTGCTTTGTTTCAGCTCATAAACATAAAACGCTCAAGTGGAAAGCAAGCCAAGGTGTTTGCACCGGCGCCCAAAGTGCTGCAAATTCACACTGTGACACGCCGCTTAATCGTGGCTATCGCAGCTGTTCCTCATCCGCACTGCGCCCTCGTGGCACCAGATAAAAGGCGCTGAAGTGGTCCTACGGGTTCACAGTTCAAATGGTGTGCCTTGTGGCATGTGGATGCCGCGTCGCGTGGCAACAGCTGCGTAGAGTGTGAGCGCTGAGCGGTGTTTAGTAAATGAAATCTTAATATACATTCCTGGGCGCAAAAAGTTTGTTGAAGTTTTTCTTTTCATATCCAATTTTTACTATTTTATGTGGTGAGGTGTGGCCTGATAGTCGTAGTAAAACCATGTATGCTTAGTCTTCCGTATAGCTTATGCCATAATGATTTAGTAATTTCCTTATATTACAGCATTTCTGTTCTGCCTTCAGCAACTGAACTTAGTATGGATACCACATTTGATATTTTTATGTCTTATAATACAATTTGAACATAGGCACCAATGAGTCTCTGAAGTTGTGTGCGAAAATTATTCATTTAATTTGTAACGGTAACTAGAGAAACTGTCCAAGATGCGATTTGTTTCACTTTCTCTGCAGAGAAGTCTGCAAATTTTGCATAGATGTTTATATATGTCCTTGGAAAATGTGCAGAATACCGTTGACTACTATTGGTACGTTTTAGCCGTCTTTCATAGAACTAAATTCGCAAAAATTCTTCTTCAAGTGCAGTCAAGGTTAAGGGCACGTCTTTTTCAAAATATGTCTATGCATTTATGCTCGTAAACTTTTCTAAGCTTTTCTCAGTACACCCACATTTGTACCCACTTATACATACCTACATATATACCTAACCATTTCAATAACAAACAAGTTATCATCGAAAGAAATGTGACAGCTGTTCACCCAGTAAATCCGTCTCCCTCGAAACCTCAGCAGTTGATGTGCTTGTCTCGCTTGTCACCTGGCGGCGGAATTATTTACAAATTTCTTCGTGTTCTCGCTGATTCTATCACGCACACCTTGCACACCAAAGAAATTTCGTCGAAAATCCAAATAAATTATACATTGTGACAAAAAAGTACTCGGAAATTGTAATTAAATTTTCCGGGTAAGTGATATTTCAATAACATGTATTTTTCTGAGTTGGTAGGACTATTCTTAATTGCTAAGTCAAATATGGACGCGATCTCTTAGCCAGTTTGTTTACAACAGCTGTTTAAGTCGGTACACCTCAGTAGAACAAAGAATTTGTGTCAAATTTTGTATTTCTAACTAAATTTTATGCGCGCAATCCTTGCGAATGTTGAAAAAGGTGATTTAAAAACACAAGCCTACGAGTGGTACAAAACCTTCAAAAGCGGTCGAGAGATCGTTCTGGTCGACCTCTTCAACTGATGCTTGAAAATCGTCAGGCATGGTGTTAGAGAAATGGCAAGGGAGCTCGACATCTCCGTTCGAATGATTTTGGTGGATATTCTGGGTATAAAACGCGGTTTTGTTTGACACGTCCCGATAAAGCTGAATCGAGCTACGATTGTGACCGATTTTAGAGCCAAAAACTCAAAGAATACTATCGATTAACCACCGTATTTACCAGTTTTGGCTTCATGTGATTTTATCTTGTTCCCCAATTTGAAATTGCCCTACGCGGAACCCGTTTCAGTCGATTGAAGATATAAAACAAAACTCGCTGAAGGAGCTGAAGGCTATCCCAAAAAGTGCTTATGAAAAGTGTTTTGACAAAATAAATATTAATGAATAATTAAATATTTTGCGTTTTATTTACACTTTCCGGGTACTTTTTGGTCACATTGTATACAATTTTCGGCTTTGCGAAAATTATGTTATAGTCGGAGTTGTTGTAATACTCGTTTGGCGTGAAATCCTGCAGTAAATTATAGTTGGCAAGTATGTCGGCAGGTTGCTGGCCCAATTCAACCTTGAGCAATTTAGGGGCGAACGCAAGGAGGCGTTCGTTCTAGCAGGCATGCAGGACCATGGTTTGACCATTCTATGTTTAACACAAACTATGCTTGGAAAGGAAAACATTTTCTTGTATAATAATATCAATTGAGTGTTATTTTTCATAATAACAGTTACTCTTAACTAACCGCATGTTTTCTCATACATATCTACATATATATTCATATGTGTTGTGTAGAGAATATGTATACACGAAACTGGGACAGTCGAACTCCTATGGCTAATGCTCGCAAAGGAAAGACTCAGCCAGAACCCAAATGTTGAAGTGTTTTTAAAAGCAATGAGCTATTTGCAATGAGCAATTTTGGATTAAAAAAATTTAAGTTGTTAGAAATTTCGGAAAGCCGTTCGGCCAAAACGGAAAATTTGTTACACTCTTTGTGAAGCTTTAGATGGGTCCAGCAAACTCTGTCACCAGTAGTCTTATTATCTAATCTAACTAAGCTAACGGTAAACATACAAATTGAATTGAGTGACTTCTAACGCCACAGCAAAAGTTTTATTACTTTTAAATATTTACAATTTAATGCTTTTGAGGGTCACTCAAAGTTCACATTTTCATTACAAATATAACATTTTGAGGAGGAATAAACTTGCTGGTCCACTAAGACTGCAAAAACAACCACAGAAACCTCACAAAGTTCAGTTTGCTCTTCAGTCGCATTGACACACAAAGTATGCATGTGTATGTGTGTATGTGTGAGTGTGAAGAAATGTGTATCGATGCATTTGGAGCAGTTTGGATGGCCCGCATATTGGCCGAAGGAGGACAAACACCCGAAGTAAATATGTGCACACAACTGCAAAGCGCCTCATACTTATTATTTATATATGTGTAGGTGTATGTGTGTGTATCTGTTTAGCTGGTGCACAAAAATTGATTTGATGTCTTGTAAACATTTTGCTAATGTTTTATAATGTTAGCAAGAAGATTTTTGATTTATACGCCACTTGTATTTCATAGATGGACGCCAAAGTTTTCTGAAAGCTGTCAGTTGAGTACTGCTGTAGAAAATAAATTTGAAAGCTACAACAACAAGATACCTCCATACAGGCGCTTTGAGTACGTCAACGTACATCCTTACGACTTTGCAGAATTTTTTTTTGAATAAAACTCTATCGAAAGCGAAATTTTTGTAAGTAATGATGAATAAGGATTCGTTGTAGACTTCCAAATGGCAATACTCAAATGTTAATAGTCCGGTCAAATTGGAAAATTCGATTATTAAATTATATTATTCTTTGTGTTCTGGCATATATTTAAAAAAATTTACAGAGAAATTTTGGAATCTGAAGCTACTAAAAAGAGTTTTCTACTGCTGCAGTGATTCTGTTTTTTTCTGTGAGAGAAATCTAAACAAAATCTTGAGAAGGAGATATTGTTTGTACATTGTACCACTATCGAAAAAAGACACAAAATCATGGTGTTAAAATTAAAAAACATTTTGCCCAAAATGTTGATCGTTTCTGACCTGCCGAAATTCGATTTAGATTAAAAAATTAACAGGTCGTAGTATGGAGAACTATATACACGACATATAGTGATAGTTTTCGGATTTGGTGATTTCAATTTTTTTATTTTCTGTATCTCCCACTGGAGAACAGGGCCTCAATAAAGCATTTCCATATACTTCTGTTTTTTGCTAGCATTTTCAGTTCCCTCCACGATTTTTCAACGGTTTCTTTTTGTAATGATTTCCTTCAGGTGGGCTTAGGGTGGTCTCTCTTACGACTTCCTTGGAAGTTTCAATCCTGAGCTTGACAGCTTCTGACTTGTCTGTGTTTGACCTATCCATCAGTCCAGCACTAAAACATAAGCTTTTATCAAGTTGTATCTTCCACCCCGAGCAACTGCAGACGAATAATCGGCTTTACTTCCTAACTAGCAGTCAGTCATCTAAAGTAAGGCATCACGTTAAGATGTTTAAATTCAAAACAAGCTCGTAGTTTTGATGATGACTTCAAAATTGAATAACGGCGGTAGAGCAGTTTGCACAAATCGCAGCTTTTCAATTGCGTCATCTTGCTTGGTAACGCTCGTCAGAAATAAATATTTCGAGGAAGTGAGTACTGCATTGCTTTTGCTTATTGCACACATACGAGTACATGTATGGAATTCGCAGTGAAGCGTGCAAATAAAGCAAACAATAATCGTACTTTCCGACAATTTTCTGCGGCCCTATATCAAATGTCAATTGCAATTCTATTGTATGATTATTTCAGCTATTAAACTAAATTAGCATCAACCTGTTTGCGTTTGCTGCAAGTCATAACTTTTTTCTATTTAAACGCACTAATTTCCATTTCAATATACTCATCTGGATGTATGTATATTTATGGATTATTTATGGTGTATATTTACAGACATATGTATATGCAAAGACTTACATCAATTAGGGCGCGCCGAGACCGCGCGAAACCGAAAAAAAAAGTTTCAAAGATGTCAGAAAACTACAATTTGAGGTTCAGCAATGCCAATGCGATTTTCCAAGAGTGCGTGTTCTGTCCTCCCCAAAATATGCGCTCTTTTATTGAACTGTTTTCCATGCTCTTAAATCGGTCGGTACCTTTTGTGCCTGTCAAAAACGGCGGTTGGGAACTGTGTGCGCAAAAGCAAAAATAAATTTTAATGCAAAATAAATGCTCAAAACCGCAAGGCATCAAAAAGCCAATAAAAGAAACATAAATCCGCGAATATCAACAAAAATATTTGTTCGAAGACACTTAATTGACTTAATTAAAAAGGGGAAAATAAACAGCGGAACACCGTTGAACAAGCGCGCGTCGGGGATGAAAGCACACAAATATGAAAGCGAATGCGGGGAAAGGTTTCGGGTTGGTCGGCGCTCGCCAAGAGCCAGTTCAGTTTCGTGAACTCACAAGTGCACAGCGCGTTTTATTGCCATTTTGTTGTGTTTGTGCAATTAATGTGTTAAAAATAAATCAGGGCCGTTTCGAAACTCAAGTTCATGTGTACAAATGCCCTCATGTGCGGGTATTTAGGAATTTCTTGTAGAAAATTTCTGTTTCGAATTGTGCCGATGCCTTTAACAGCGCTGGAATATGATTATTTTATGTTTTGATAAGGAGGTATTTTTGATGAACTTAGCGGACTCTTCGCAGCAATGAAGAAAGCGTGTGGTAAAACTTTTATTCGAAGGAAGAGCAAAACATTCGCAACAAAAGGATTCACGATCTTCAATGAGAGATCTACATGACATCTGTCCGTTACAACTTTTTACATGTTTGTAGATCAAACTGCTCTCTGGTGTTTGAAGTGAATGTTTTATGTAACCGTGACAGAGAGGGTAACAGGAACTGCAGACCCTATAATTGAGGTCACTTGAATTAAAGACTTTTTATTAGTCTAACTGATTTAAATACATTATTCCCTAGAAGAAGCTTATGGCTTAAGCTATTTCTAAATCTCCAAAATTTTCATTTTCTTTTTATTTTAAAATATGCACTCTCAATAAATTTTCCAGATTCTCAGTACATTCGACCAGCAGCTGAACTTTGTTTTTCCTATTTTAGAAATT
Source organism: Bactrocera dorsalis (assembly GCF_023373825.1). Lineage (NCBI taxonomy): Eukaryota > Metazoa > Arthropoda > Insecta > Diptera > Tephritidae > Bactrocera > Bactrocera dorsalis. The sequence continues at coordinate 596,095 of NC_064304.1, forward strand.
TATGACTGAAAGCGAAATGCATTTTTGGCCAAATATTTTTTAGCCACAAAACAACAACACTAGTTAGCAGTCCATTGCTGTTCCATTTACTAAGGTTTGAGAATGCAATCAAAACAAACAACAGACGGTAAACATCTAAAACCAAAAACAACAAATGCCTAGGGTCGCAAAGGGGGTATGGATGAATAATAAATTGTTTTGCAGTTAAGTTAAGTTTGGCAATAAATCACGTTTGACATGCGAAATTGCGAAATGACGTTGCGTCAGTGCCCAATTCGAAATTCGCAACCACCTGAGGCAACTAAATGCAGTCAGTTGCTCGCACTCACCAACAAATACCCGTTCTCGCTAGTTCCAGGTAGCGATTCTAGTCTGAAATCCAACTGGTTAGAAAAATACGAGCCTACAACTTAAATTTCATAAGTGAAATGACCGATGTGGAAAAGCGTCGGACTTATAAAAATGTTCGCAATTTATTCATCCATAATTGAAGCATACATATTTGGGCTTGACTATTTCGAACCGGTACGAGGCTGGTATATATCCGACTGAAATTCGACAGCTGTCAGCTGCCTGGTTGTGTGGTGATTCGCATGTTACTAGTTGTAAAGTAGTTCATCACTGACTGTTCTAACTTCGGGATGTGTTTGCACGAGCGTCTGTGTTAATCAACAGAAGCTCTGTATCGCCCGACGTGTGCAAGGTGAAATCCGCCAAATACATAGTAGCCAGCATTTATTTATATATTTATTGTTTCACGTTTTTTGCCCGCGAACTAAATCGTAACATATGTAGTTCTAATTTTATCGAGCCGTTGGCGCAAGTTCATGGCGTGAGCTTTCCTATGCGATGCGCAAATGTGTTCGTATGCAATGTAAGTGTGTGTGTATGTATGAAAACTCGTGCTGTGCAATTTTTGTTTTCTTAAGTTCCTTTGCCTACACGGTGTTTGTTGAATTTAAGAGATTTTTGATTTTATGTTCTACTTAGTTTTTAAAGACACGGTTAAGCGCTACACTCAAATTAGCTGTGTGTCTATGAGTCCCCTTCCTCATCATTTCTCTATTTAAGGGTGAATATGGGTCTTCACCGTTATGTATTAAGCGTCAACCATGCATACTGTAACAGATTAATAACTATAAATAAATTTTGGGATAATGACTTAATCTTCGAGATATTTTCATAATAAAGTTGCACAGTTGAAAGCAAAAATCTAATCAATGTGGTCCTCGGAAAAATCACTGATTTTCGCGATTTTTTTTTTTAAATGGTGACATTAACTAATCGGTCCGGTGAAATTTGACAAAACGGCAGTGGTTTGAACAAAAAGTATCAAATTTAGACTTTTTTCGAACTTATTCGTTCTCTCCTAATTGTAACGAGATATCTTCAAAGCGTTTTGAAAAATGCGCTCAAAAATTGTCTCGCTCCGTTCCCCTCTCTGTTGCCTTTATATAAGAAACGCTGTAGCGACCGTAATAATTTCAATTTCGAATTGAAAATTTGATAGAATGTTTATTACTATACCTTACTATCCGATAATGCAATAACAAAAAAATTGATTTTTTGAAAATTTCACGCTGAGAAGATCCCTTACGAAGAAAACAACAATAAGTTCTAAGTTTCGACAGTAAAAAGCGTCACAGATTGACGTTTAAAAATATTTACAATCGTGCCGATTACGTTGATCAATATCGAAAGAGAAATGCCGTGTGCATCTGCTGGGACTCCTCCCTCTTAATTATATGGTTTTCTAATGAAACCTGTACTTTGATGTGCCCTTACTGATCTCGATATGCTCCCTGCGCTCTTCGGGGCTTCCGCTGTCATGTGGTGGCAACTGCGTCAGTCGCAGCTGTCATTGCTCTTGGCTGGCTGACATTGAAAATGCAAATAAATTCGTGTTTCCACACCGACACTCATACACGCACACGCCGTACATATGTAGTACATAAATGGACACATGCTCGCTGACAAACCTGCAGTCGCTCATCTCTTGCCACCTCAAGCGGCATCAACACGCTGTCGCCGTCGTTGAACCGATTTGCAGTTGTGTTGATTACATGATTTTCATGTTAAAATTTTACAAAAAACATTCGGGCTCGCTGCTCTGGCTGTGGCGTCTGTCGGTGGCTGTGTGTTTTGTTGAGCAAGCGATGCAGGAAAATATTTTATTGTTGACATTTTGTTTGGCTCTTAACGAAATTCGCAATTTCTTTTGTGATTCTCTCGTCGCACAGTTGTTGCAAAAAGTTGTGGGTGTTATTGGATTGGCGAAGGCTGCCAGATTTCCTTGTTATTCTTTGGGGTGTTTATTTTCCTTTTTACTTTTTTCTTTCTGGTTTTGATCGGAAAAATGAAAAATTAGCGGATGCCTTTTTTTCCACATCAACGAGTTTCTTTTTTTTATGAACTATTATAGAGAAAGTATCGATGTTAGAAACTGTGAGTTGCTTCGAAATAAACTCAAAAATTTTATTAAACAACAAAGCGGTTCAGAAGTGGGCGGAGCTATGCCTATGATCTCCATTTCCATCGCTATAAGATTTGACTGCCAATAAACTCTGCCTAATGTCTCCCTGTGTATGCCTACACTTTTAATTTTTATATGTACGTTTGTTTGGCTGAATGTTCACGAAATTATTTTCGCCCAGAAGTGAAGGCTACAATTTCTTATTCATTGATTCTGCTTAAATAATCAAAGAACTCATTTCAATGATTTATAAGTTTAACGGTGAAATTGGCTAACAAAGATGACTACCGCCATTTCATTTGTGGCAATGTAAGAGCTCCACGTGTAAACTAACGGTAATGGCAGCTTTCGGATTCATGCAGTGGTTACTTCCTTATCAGCACAATCGGCTTTTTGCGGGTTGTAATTAATATTCTGGTCCACAATGTATGTGTGTACACATCTGTGTGCCTAAAGATGACAGGCGGAGCGGTGTGGTGCGGGCGGTAGTAAACGGCCGACTTGCATAGAATGTGCTTTTGCAGTGTTTACCACAACATTTGCTTGAAATTGTGCATGACTTAGCGGAAATTAAACGAAAGCTTGGAGTGAGTCTTGGGAGTCTGGCGTGATTTACTCAGTTGCTCCCTTGAGAAATGTTATTTATTTTGTGAGAAGTGATTGCGTGTGTTTTCAAAATGGTCTGAACATCACTCACAGGGCACACTTATTACGCGTGGACCATGGTAAATCGGCTGAGTGATCGGAAGTAGACATTTGTCTTAAACAGATCATATTTAATAGAATGGGAAAGGGTTTCATCAACCCTCGATATTTTTTTGCGGATTGTATTGATATCTTTTGCAATTAAACATTTTTTCAGCTCCGATCGACATTAGAAAGTTATTTGGTGTGCCGTGATCGTAAAGGAGTTACTTGGAGGAACGCGTAATCTCAAACCCTTTGGCGGGTGTAAACTTTTGTATTAAGAGACTGAGTAACGTACTTCCAACTTCCCACTGGAATATTTTTGTCTAGAGACAAATATTTTCTACAACAATAAATGTGCATGATGAAGCTTATGCGTAAACTTATGCGAACGTAAATCCAAATTGTAAAAATTGGAGAGTTTGAGGAGCTGGTTCACTTGTATCCGTTTTGTTGCTGCTTTATGTCCAGCAATCTGCCTCTTTTCTGTTGTCACAAATAATTAATTGAATTCACCCTAATGACCGTAATTGAATTATTCAACTTTTGTGCGGCTTTGCGCTCGGCATTGTTGTCTTTGGACGACCGCAGCAGCGCTAATGAAATTGTTTTGGTTTTTGTTGCTTTTCGCTGCTAATTTCTCATATTCCGCCTAGGGGGGCCTAATCCGAATGTCTTAATGGCTTAGCAATAAAGGGATAGCACAAATGTTGTCGAGATCAAAGTGGAAAATATAAATAAATATACTCGAACATGTTTTTGTAATTCTCTCCCTACAGTTAGCCATTGCTTTTTCGCATCGCTTTCTGTTTTAGCAAAGCTGACAGCTGTCAGCGGTAATGAGCTTCGACTGCACTGACGCGAATTCCCATTGGTCATATCAAAACACTATGGCTCACTGACTGAGTGCTTGAACAATTTATTGTTATTGCTTATTACGTTCTTCGGCACTCTTGTTATTGTTGTTAATATGAATGTCTTTTCATTTTGAGAAGCCTGAATTTTCGGTCTTGTGGATCGAAGGTATGAGATTGCTGTGGTTTGTCTGAGTCGTTAAAAACTCTTACTGGAATAAGTAATACAAATAGAAAAGTAACTCCGCGAATGGATGAACCCAAAATTGTTTTCATTTCCTGGTCTGTGAGTGTATTTGTACTTAGGTTCTGCGCCATATCACGCAATTGAACCGTATGGTGAGTGGAACCTCATTAAGGAATTTACGATGCGCAATGCTGCCGAAATGTGTTTGTGTGTTTATGCCGTGCTTTGAGCAAACAAATTTGACTAGCTTCGCTTGATTACCGCTTGTCATTTGTCAACTGTAATGTGCTCATTTGCCCACAATCATCGCCGACACGGGTAATGTCAAGGCGCGCTGCCGTGCATTCCCCTTCGCCACTTCAACTCTCGAGTCGAATTACACGTCGCTGGCTGAACCAATGACGCTTACGGAAAAAGTTGTTCCAGCGAGGTCATACGTTCAGCACTGCATTTGCCAGCAACGTATCGTTATGAGTGCGGATCGCCAGGTAGCGAAGCACTCATAAACAGTAGCTGGTTGCGGGCGGAGCTTTTAAGGCAGTGAGCCACTGCAGACTCCACGCTTGCTAAATTGGTAATGTGATGCTCGGCAAGCAGACATCGAGCTCATGGCTCAATCAATCAATTGGAGTCCTTTCAACTTTGGCACGACCTGCAAAGAGCCACTCTAATTTGCTATGCACAAAACATGGGTAAGTGTATCTATAAATGTATGCACGCGTGTGTGAAACTAAGCAACGCCAATATTGACGCGTGTTCGCATCCGCGCATGTACATAAGTATATCCATGGAATTGACAAATTAAGCACTTACAAGAGATAGGAGATGTGTGTGTGTGTGTGCTTATTGTGATACCTATTTATAGGATCAATGGCAAATCCATGGCTGAATAATCCATATAATAAAACTGGTGAATTATAGGATTTTAATTCGTTTTTCGCTATTATTAGGAATCGTGTCTGCCACTTTTCCACAACCAACAAGAGATAAGCTATTACTTCTCTTGGAACTTTACTGATGTCGCTTTTTCTTTATTTTGGCTATATATAATGTATTGAATGAACAATTTGGTTCAAGTCGTCATCGATTCGCCATTTTTCACAATTTTTGGAAGCTGCTTGGCAAAAATGTCCATGTGAAAACAACATCAAAATTAGAGAGCTGAATTTCGTACACGAGAGTATACGAATACTTCGTAGAAATGTATGATCGCTACGCTCTAACGCTTGGCGAATCAAAGACAGCTATGTATAAGTAACTTATATGTCTGATGGAATGATATTTTTATATAATCGGCTACACAACAATGCTTAATCATATATGTATAGCTGCTGGTATAACTGCAAGCGCGTTCATCTGCATATGCAACATGCTTGAAATGCATAAACGATCGCTGGAAAGTGAATTTAACGAACGCAAATTCCTTTATGACCCACTAAATCGCGTGGGAATGCGCACTTGTGGGCTTATTTGGGTTGGCATGCATCCACATGGCACCCACACAACCCGAAGCAGTCCCTCTGTGTTTTTGTTTCAGTCATTACAACTAATTGAAATGGAATTTAATTGCGGCAAATGAAATGCGTCGGCGGGCAGCGAACAGAGGGGAAATTAAGTAAAAAACAATGGCGCATATCGGGGAGCTTGCACGTGTGTGTGTGTGTGGCCTTCTGCCGCTTGCGTGTTTGTTAAATTGTGCGCCTGTGGTTTTAATTGCAACATGCAACGCTTCATTAAACATAACGCCTGAGTGTAATCTTAAGCTTTTACTGCATTTTTCATTTGCTGTTTACTGCATTTGTTGCTGTTGTTATTACACGTGTCAGAGGCATTAAATGAGCAGTCGGAATATGGGTAGAATTTATAGCTGCACAAAAGTATGCACAAACAAATGCGCATCAACGAGCAGAGTTCGGGTGCCATGCAACACAACTACAACTGCATACACACGCACACATACACACATGTACACACATGCAAATATGCTGGTGCCATTAGTCGGTCTGCGAGAAGCCTCATGCTGGCTTGATCACTTAGTTCACTCATACCACCCACACACATGTGTATGTGTGTGTTAGTGCAGATGTTATAAATTATTTTATTCAGTGCTGCTGGCCACAGCTGGAGTGTGTGTGTGTTGTTGATAGCTGTGCTTTGATTTGAGCAAGTTTTTCTTATTTAATTGTAAGCAATTTATAAAGTTAATTTGATCCGAGGTGTAGCTTTTCCTTGCATGCAAGCTCTCTCATGGCTAATGCATCAGCACACGTTTGCATCTGGTGTATATAATCTTTAAAGTGTTAAATAAATACATTCAGTGGTATTGATTCATGTTTTGCGATTTGGTTTCCATATTTACACAGAAAAATATCCATTTCATCACTTCTACTATTTCATGCTGATTAATTTTATAAGCCATCTTCAGCATATATGCACTCCAAGGTGGCAACTTGACTTTTGAGAAATTACCAATTTTTAATTTTTTTTGAGATTCGATTCCTATTTAACCATTTCACTATTACACTAACACCAACACAAACTATATATCCGACCACGCGTTGCTGTTTCTATGGTATATTTTAAATACTTTTATAATAAAGTTCTCAAAACAGTGAACATGTTATTTCCGAATAGAGGCGAAAACGTAATTGCCCGTTAAGAGTTCAAGTGGTACTTGGGGTTCAATGTCATGAGAAATTATGAATGAACGTGAATTGAATTTTATTTTTTTTTTTGAATTTTGACATGCTTATGTTTAGAAATATATGTACATATGTACATATATTATAGATGAAATGTCTTACTTCTAGTCTCATCGAGATATAAACTACTATATCTCCAAACGTTGGACGTAATTCTTATATATTATATTTACATAGATATAGTCAGTTCAAATGCTCGAATGTTCAATGACTACATTTGCCAACCGAGTTGAGTGCGGAGCAGATGGCGCTAATGGAAATGTAATCGTGTCTTTTCACGTCATGTGTTGGTGAGCGAGCTCATACAAAATGGACTTCGGATAGCTGGATCAGATGTGCTCAAATAAAAGTTAATTTGCTAAATAAACATTAATTAAACGCGATGTAATAGGGCACCGCATTAGAAAGCACACATGCACATTTCCACTCACTTTACTTATTCTAAATGCAACAAACACGTGAAGTCATGCACACTCACAACCGTTTGGATCAACAACAACAGCTCGAATACAGCAGTTGCACAAACCGCAAAGTTCCCAAACCAACTGACAAAGGTTGCACCCACACATATGTGTAGTTGGAAAATGAGTAAATGCTGCTGAACAACAAAGCTGCAGGGCAGCTGAGCGAGGGGTTGAGCTAAGGGGGCGAAGAGGGAGCTGAAGCATTAAAATTAAATCAAAGTTAAGTAGGTGGTAAGTAGGTTTGAAAATTGGCGATGAAAGCCATAGGAGTGGTCGTATCAATTCTCTTCTCTTGCATTGAAGCGGTGCGTGGCGTATACGTAACCCAATCTTCCTCTATAATGCATTACTTTAAGGAAAATGTTCTTGAAGTAGGGAGTGGATTCTAGAAAATATTGAAAATATCAAGTGAATAAAAAGTATGTAACAAATGACAATAATTATTGTTTTCTAGTTTTATGGAGTAAAAGCAAAGCCGGAAACAAATTTATTAAATTAAAAAGATTTTTGGAATTATTGAAAAGAAAACTACTTTATAGATTGTAATAAAACTTTCAGATATGTCATTTCCGAAAAAAAAAATATTTTTTTAGTTATATACACGTTATTCCGACCTTACTAACACAAAAACTTTCTCCAACGAAGAGATATTCTTGAATTAATAAAGCTGATTGAGCTGGACGGCTTCCCTTTAAATGGCTTTAATTAAAAATTTGGCCGCACAATGCATATTTTCGATAAAAATTAAAAACTTACAAAATTGCGGCCTTTTTAAGCAAAAATTCAACTTCATTTTAAATGTTGATTCTTTCTAATCGATCAAGATTTCGATTTTTGATCAGACCTAATATGTAACCAGAAGGCAGTAACTCAAAACTTAGTCGACTCATTGAGTTAAGATTTTGCTTTTAGCGATATTAGCGATTTATCTGCATGAGAATGGTGGTCAATGATCCGGCATACAAATTCGTTGCTTCACACCTTTGACAAAATTGGATCGCTCCTCTCACATTCTCTCTATTTGACGTGTGGAACGTTTCCTATTAACGCTTCAAGAAAACAACCGAAAACTAAACGAAACTAGAGACTGAAAGATCGACATTCGTCTGTGATGGAAAATCGATTCAATGAGCAGCTGTAGTAACAACAACAATGCTCGGTTCGCATATATATACTATATATACATAAATATATACAGCTATGTTAAAGTATATATATTCGTATATAAAAACAAAAACAACTATGCGATTATAGCATGTGTTGTTATTGTTGCGTGTAAATTATTCGGTTGATTGTGCAGTGAAAACCACAAAATCCGCTTGTCGTCTCCCCCGACGCTTAACAATCGCGACCTTGTTATTAGATATTCAATACCTTTTATCTTGCCCTGCAATGTGTTATGTAATACATGTTTTGCGCAAATATAAATTCATTTTCATGCAGCAAAAAAATGCACATTGCTGTGTGCATGAATACGTCCGTGATTAAGTCATCAGTTTGAGGCGCGCCTTTCTTTTCAGACTGTCCTAACTTACTCAACATAGGTAGATACCAGTGGGTTGACCATGATAGCCACAACTTCTTTGGACTAGAATGCATATATATAATATGAACTTCTGATTGCTTCAGAATGAAGCGCTCTAATATATTTATTCTTATGAATTTATGTGTGGTTATACATTCAGCATTTGTTACATCGACTTTTCAGAGTTCTAGTTTTCATTAATAGGTACCCTACACATCCCGAAATTTAATCGGATGTTCCGAATTTTACATTTCATTCTTCTAAAACAAAACACCTATGCCTAAATAACGTATGAGTAATCCTATCACTGTATGTATTGATTAAATTTTGTTCGAAACCCCCGCCATTACGTCTTTGATTCACAATTACAAAATTATTTTATTTGTTGCATATATAATTATTAATGTGGCGCTGCTTCCAAAAGCCAACAATCAAATAGCAATCAGTCAAAAAGCTAATCGGCTGTCTGGCCACAAACTGAATTCAATGAGCAGCGAATAGATTTACTCAACGGTAGTGTTTGTTTATAAACATTTGAAGCTGTAATGCTAGTCAATTAACATTAGCGAATTTATGGACGGGAAGTGTTAATTCGAAACTTGTTATTGGCAATTATTTGACGAGATAAAATCAATAAAATGTGTGATCGACCATTTCGAATGCCAGATGCGATTCATCTTCATATCTCACTAATAAATAACTAATATGCATGCACATTTGAGAACTTGCACTTGTACAGGCCGTTTTGTGGGGCAAATGTGTGCGTGTGTACACCTGACGGGTTGTTGGTGCTCAACGGGGTCGGCGACTATGGAACGAAAACACTTAGCAGAAATGGATGAAACTTTAGTCTAATTGGCTCAGAATTCGTACCGAATGCTTAGGTTCTATTTGCCGTGCTTCGGTTTAAGGAAGTTTTGGTTGGGTTCAATCGTTTGTGGCTCGGCCGAGTGGCCTGGGACAGAGTTTGATTATTGGAATGGCATTTCTTTCATCAAAATATTCGAGATTGGATATCTGCATTTCTGAACTAACGGTACATAAAATTGATACTATCTATTCCTTCCTCAAACTATCGTCGAAAATAGACGAGCTTTTGGACGATGTAGAATCCTTCGCTGAACGTACAAATACAGTAAATATACTCATATTTACAGTTTTTCAATTTTTCTAAAAATGGTGGTCTAAGTACGTTTTCGATTATTACGAATGTTCAGCTCAAAAACGGGATATGAGAAAATAAGGCTGTCTTAGGGACTTTGTTTTATGAAGTCACTCGTGTGTCGCTGTGCGTTAGTACACAGTTTTTTCTTTATTAATTTTATGCATTAGATTTTTGGCTGTTAAAGTTAGCTTTACTTCTTTTCATTTTATTCAACTTCATTGAGTTTGAATTTTTTGCATTCCATTTATGATAATTTCGACGCGACGTGCCATTTCGCCGAATAATCACTGCCTCCGAGCAAACACTCATCAATTTTATGTGTGTTTATTTTTGTTTTTATCCAAATCTCACATTATTCTTGGCAGTCATGATTGATGCCTTTAACGGATTTAGCGGAGACTTCCCTCTTCCTTTTGGAACCACTTAACGAATTCGCCCAAAAATTCAATCAAGTTAATTATGAAGTGAATGCGAAAACGAAAAAAATAGACCGGGCTGTAAATTTCCAACTGCGGAATCATTGGGTTCGTCGCACCCACTTTTAATTGATGCAAATGGAAATAAAATTTCATTTGCCGAAAACACTTGCGGCTGGATTTGGCTGCTCTTACTTTTTCAATTCATTCATGCATTAATTCGTTAGACGAGCCGCAGCGTCGTTTTTTGGTAAACATTTTTACTTTTCAGTGCTTTGCTTAATGAAACGAAACTCATAGCTCAGCAGCTTTGTTCTATAAATATTTGGCGTGCATCAGCATTTTAGTGGCTAATCAAGGCCGTGGAGCAGACGTATGCCATTGAATTCAATTACCAACATTCATTACTTTTGAAATACATAGTATTCAGATAATCTATTTATGAGTGCACGAGCTCTTGATATCACTTAGTGACGAGGTCAGTAATTTTTGACTGTAGAACTCTTTTATGTTGTTGTTGTTTATGAAAAACGCTTAAAATGTGTAAAAAAATATCAAAATGATCGGAATGACGAAACGAATTCATGCGAATGGATGTCTGTACGGTCAAACGGTATTTTTGGAGAAAAATAAGAGGAACGCAAATGATGAATATGCGGTTTAAGTGTGGTTTTTGGTAGATGGAAACTCTCTAACGAAAAAAACAAAAAAATAAGTCCAAATTTCAACTCGGTCTGCAGTTACGAGAGTACCCATCCTCTCAGGTAGTCCTTTATATACATTAGTATAGTTGAACAACGTTAGTAAGATCGTCTTGAACATACCAAGACACGTCCATACCCATGCTAAATTATGTTTATATACACAATTAATGCAAGCCTATGTATGCAAAAAAGTAACTACATACATATATAGAATGTCAACGTTGCAGTTGGAATTGTACACTTATCGCCGCGTTTGAGTTGTGAGAGCGTTTCATTTTCTACTTGCAGCTTGGGTGGCGAGATTAGGTGGGAGAGGTGCGGGTTGGCCAAGTCATTGAAAAGTATTTCCCAGTGCACCGCTATGCTTGCTTAATCATTCGAATGCATATAGCAACAACATCATCATCATAACAACAACTAAAGCCGCAAAGCAACAATGAATAATTCAAATGCTTAAATTAGCAAATTAGCGCTCAATAGCTCAATTCACTCGACTGTTATTAGTTTCTTAGACATGTGAACTCATAAAGCACCGATAGAGTTCGCGTGCTGAATGGGGAATTTATCAATATCGCACATAAATACCGTGCATTACATTCTCGAGTGTTCATTTGCATGTGTAGTTGTGAAATTTGAAGTGTGCTCCCGAGCATTTTCAATATCTTGTAATGAGCAAGTAATCCGATTAACAGTCATTTAATCAAGTATGTGTGACTAGAGAAATTATTGGAATTATAAATATGTGATAAAACTCACATTCGGATGCTCTGATTAGAGTATTGTTCGCTGAATATTGGTAAATCATTTGGAAAATGAAGCGTTGCGAATGCTGGCAATTCAGCCGAAATTGTCTTTAAGAGACGACAAAATACTTTGCTTTCTACGCTTTTATAATTTGTCATTTTCCAATTCAAATACCTAAACTCATTCAATAGATTTTTTTCTTCATGTAAAGAGAACTATTTAACCCTTTTCGTCAGTGAAACCATTTTCGGGCATATAGTGTCTTGAAATGCACAGACTTCCCTCGATGAATACATTATATGCTCCCAGCCTCTCCATAATTTTACGCATACATATATGTACATAGGTATTTCCCTGAATTGTGGAGTATACATACATACTTGTATAAATCTGTATCTCGGTAGCTCTGTTTATGCAGTCTCCTCACTTGCCGCTTTTTAACTAAATTATAATATTAATAACCATTTCATAGTGGTTAAAGTATTTGTACGTGCAGCGCCTGTAAATCGCCAACAAATGTCATTCCTACACAAATATGTATGGCACTTACATACATACATATATACAAGTATGTGTGTCTATCTGGCGCAGGCTACGGAATGGGCACTAATAGCTCAGCGAACATACAATCAGTATTATCGCGTATGCCGTAATGTTCGTAACGACTGTCGCGTGTGTCATCGTCAAAAATACAACAACAACAACAACAACAACAAAATAAAAATCATCAACGTTAACATGAACATAAACATAAACAAAGCCATCAGTCGCCTTCGACAGCTATCACGAACGCCTAGCAGCAGCGGCAATTAGAAGGCAGTTTATGGCTATTACTAGGTGTAATTTATGTTTTGCAGCTCATACTGACACCCAAGTAGGCAACTGATATGCGTAAAGTATGAATTAGAATGAGCAGCGGCCACGCATACCTTATCTCTACACTCAATTCCAGTAATTTGAATACATAGGAAAACGACAGCACGTATCTTTGGATCTACTACACAACTCTTAGCAATGTCCTCTTAAGTGAGATTTTGCTACATTTTCATATTTATTTCTTTAGCAATGCTGCTTAAACTTTTCACATTTCTCGGTTACTAGCCTATTAATTAAGCCAACTGTCAGCTCAGTAAAGCATTTCAATTTGTCCTAATTAAGAATTTAGCACCCGAAGAGATCTTGGGCGACTGCAGGAAGTGAAGAAGTCCTTGGAGAGTAGGTGTCACTTATGCAAGCAGAGGACAAGTGCTGAAGTATTCATCTTCAACACAATCGAAACACACTTCTCGGTGATAAGGTCCCTGGAGTGTTTTTGTGTGGTCATGTTGTGACTTCTTGTCGGCACTCGACAACTTGCAACCGAAAACGCAAATTTATTCTGGAAGAGTTTCGTACACCACAGTTGCTCGTTCATTTCAATCACAGATGCTGCAAGTGCACCTGAACTTCAAGTTCTTCGCTTCAATTCGAATTTTGTATTGAGTAATATGCAGTCATATCAATTCATCAGAGTGACAGCTTTGCTCCATTGATTACTACACTTTTATGAAATTACATTCAAAAAGCGCCACCGATCCGATTTCAAGGCTAAAGAAGACAAATCGTTTAATTAAAATTTTCTCGTTCGCCATGCGACATATTCACAATGCTCTGTAGCTGTACTTAACGTCTGATTACTCGATTGTGTGCGAATCCGTATTCATCACTTTAGTCATCATCATCAGCAAATGTTGTCTTTGTCCCAGCTGACAAAGCAAAATCATTTCTGGATTACAGATCAACATTTGCCTGCATCATTAAATGTAAGATTTGTTGCATTGTGTGAGAATTGATGTGTGCTTCATTTATGTATTTGTAAGCGTAGTTGCAACCTTGCCGGTAAACGCACTGGCTCTAAACAGGAGCGGATCTCTGGCATTCGAGACCAAAACTTTTGACTTTGTAAATGTGAATTCACTCCCAAGCATCCCTCCTTGTTGGTAGATTGAACTGTTACCAAAACTTGATGCAACCCAAAATGAGTTGATGATGACACCAGTATTTCAATATTTTCATTTAAAAGTAAATGCTATGGGAACTTTCTAATTACGGTTTATAGTTGTCTTAGAATCTTTTTCAAATATTCCAGTTTGATTGAGACCGATATACAAATGTATATATTACTACTTAATCCGGTTTGTAAATAATATATTTATCTGGACTTTTGTTTGCTGGATTTCTTCTTTTTCTTCTCAGGAAAGTGTGGTGTATAACCATAACCACAACATCTGTCGAATAGAAGAAGACTGGTTTGCGAGTAATATGCTCATCAACGCTTGAATATGTGAAGGCTGGGTGGCGCATTGGGACTTGCGAGTGCAATTTAACTGTTGTTTTCCGAATAAGTAGTAACGCAATGCAATTTCAGTACGCTGCAAGCTCTGCATTGAAATCACTTAAAGCAAATATAATGCGCACGCATACATGTGCGCCATCATAGAATTATGCATATGGACGCCTAGGTAAACACTCTTAACGCACGCAAATACTCACTTGAATCGAACGAACAATAGGCGTGAGCACAATGAAACAATTACGAGCACTCGCACACACATTTTATAAACATATTGACACAAATACTGGCACACATACAAACACGCACATATATATATATATATATATTTGTATGCTTTGAGCTCGTAGTTGCCAAAATGTTGACTTAAGTGACGTTTTAAGCACTTCAGAGATAGACAGACCAGAGCCGCACGCGCCGGCAGGCTGCCGAGAGCGACGCGAGCTCGGAGTCAAGCAGACAAGTTGACAAATATGCTGAGAGTTCCATAATGGAAATTCGATATGAAATTAAATTTTTTAGCTGCTTAACAGCTGAATTATTTGGCAAATTTGTTATGAGGGGTGGCAAAGCATTGTGCGGCGGTCGGTGTCCGAGGAGGGTGGGCTGTGTTTGGTATGCGAAAATTGTCAACAAATAAAGTGGAGGCAAAAATAATAAATAAACAACAATAGCGCACGTAAATAATGATAAGTAAACATCGAAAGCCAACAGCAAAACTTATTTATGTGCGTAAGTATGTGTGCATGTGTGGCTGTGTGTGTTTTGTTTGCTCCACTAGTAGCCCACCAGCGAGGGCAAATAAAGGCATATACTCCGCTGCCCGCCTCAGGCGCGCTCAATTGCTGTTTACTCGGGAGTCGCTTTTTGTTTGTTTGCTCTTTTGTTACATAACACCGATTGACATATTAGGGATTTGAGTTAAATAACCAAAATAAGCCATTGTTAAGTTGCATACTCTCACCCCAAAGGGTCCTTCCATTTTAAAATCCGGTTGGCAAATATACTAAATAAGAGCGACAACCACGACTATCCCCAACCCCCTGTAGTGAGGTATTTAATGCTTACATTTGACCCTGCTATATTTAAAGCATGTGAAGACTCGCAACATTAGCCTTTCTTGTGTTCGAGGTTTAGTGGAGCAAAGTCCTGAAAGTTTGGTAGCAATTTTTTCCTCAAATCAGGGAGGTTTTAAGAGACGCCTTTCTGGGTAATAAGTGAGTGTTATATTATTATATGAAACTCATAAACGAGTCAGTGGAGTAACTGTAAATTTGCATATAGCTGTTTATGTTTTAGCTCGGGCTGTTTAATATATTTCTTGTCACAAAATTGGTTTAGGCACTGAGTCATTTTATGCAGAGATTGCAAAATGTGTGGTTTTGTCGCCTTATGTTTTCCTCCTGAGCCGCTAAGAGCTAAGTTCGCCGGTAACCGAAATACCATCGATTGCGGCAAAACAATATATTAAACTAGGGTAAATATCGCCTTGTATCACCCATTTAAGCAAAGAGCAGTGTAGCTATTACAAGAGTCTTTCGGAATTTCATTAAGATTTGCCATTCATTGATCAATAGATGCGGCACAAAGTGAGCCGGAAGTTCGAAAAGGGAAATTAAAGGAATTTTTTATCCGATATTATAAATTTTTGTGGGCAGTGGTGTGATTCCGCTTATCTGCAATACAGACGGACAGACGAACGGACTCGTCTCGTCATCCTGATCGCTTTTATCTATGTGATACAAACAACCGTTAGGACTTATTGTATCAAAAAAAGTACACGGAAATTGTAAATAAAACTCAAAATATTTAAATATTCATCAATATTTATTTTTATTTTCAAAGTAATTCCCACCAGATATAACAGACTTATGCCAACGATTTTTCCAGTCCTCGAAACACTTTTCATTAACACTTTTTGGGATGGCCTTCAGCTCCTTCACCGAATCTTGTTTCGTCTCTTCGATCGACTAAGAAACGGTTCCACGAGGCAACAATTTCAGTTTGGGGTACAAGAAAAAATCACATGGAGACAAATCTGGTAAATACGGTGATTGACCGGTGGTATTTACTGCGTCTTTGGCTTTTACTTCGGTCACAATCGTGGCTAGATTCAGCTTTATCGGAACGAGTAAAACAGAAACGCGTTTTATACCCAAAATATTCACCAAAACCGTTTGAACTGGCTCACGAGAGATATTGAACTCTCCTGGTATCTCTTTAACACTTATCTGACGATTTTCAAGCACCATATCCTGCACTTTTTTAATATTTTTCATTGAAGATGAAGATCTTCAGCGATCTCTCGTTGGATTGTGTTTTAGATCACCGTAAGCATTCAACATTTGCAATGATTTCGAACACTAAATTTGATTAGAAATACAAGATTTGAGACAATTTTTTTGTTCGACATTTTCGTCCATTATAAGAATCGCAACGCTCTACTGAGGTGTACCGACTTAATCAGCTGCTATAAAAAACTAATTGACTTATATTTGTCATAATAATTAAAGACAGCCCTACTAACTTAGAAAAATTCGGGGTTTTGAAATATTATTTACATACCTTTGGAACTTATAGATACAATTTCTGGGCGCTTTTTTGCCACATTGTAATTACTCTTTAGCAACATGTATAGAAATTTATTTCATAAATATAAATGTTAAAGCTGAAAAATAAATGTTGCAACCGTTATGCGAAACTATATTAAAGCTACAAACCTCCTTAGACTAACTTACTAAAGTTTATTAGAAGCTCTTTATACTCGTACTGTTTTCGGTTTGATGCACTTTTGTTGTATTAAACCACTGAGCAAATAAATGTTTTCTGTGGCATACACAGAGTCACTCCAACTTTTCTGCCCTTGAAAGTTCTTCCAATTTTCTTTTCTATTCACTTTACTTCAACTTCATTAATCTTTCACTCTACTACTTTATGCGTACCCCAAAGACCCTTCCTATTGACTCTTCACATGGTAGCGCATTGCAAATTCAATTTTTCGTTGATGCGTTGCGCAAAATCGAAAAGTGTGGCAGTCGCCTCTTTGCTTTCTTCTGCTCAATTCCTGAAATACTCTCCACCCCAAGGACGCCTAGGTTTTTCGATCCAGCATTCGCAAGTAAAATTTAATCATGTTTTCATTGCTTCCTAAGCAGATAAATTATTATTGAAAGATACGTAAAGCTTCAATACGATTGGCCATGACTTTCATTCAACAAGCTTTCCTTTACTGAGAATCTGATTTGCTGCTCTGCGAACGCTTGTCCCACACGGTACTTAGTTCATATGTATGTATGCATTATGACTGAAAATATTGAAGTTTCTAAGTTGCGGTCGACATTGGAAAAGTGAACTAGTGTTTAATAAGTAAGTTTTCTTAGCTTGGCGCATGTTCCTTTGCCAATATTTCAACTGAATTATTCTCTACATTTTATTTATACTCTCGATATTGTCGGACCATCTTTATTTAATTAACTATTTAACCGTTTTCTATTAACTTAGCGCCACTGGCTGCATAACCTGACCTTTTTCCTCTTCTCTATCGTGGTTTTTATTAAACAGAATTCCGATGTACATTCATATAGAGTTTACATTGTAATTGGAAGTCGAATATCTTTCCTCAAACTATTTATTTATTTATCTGTGCATATTTTAAGTAGTAGAAGGATATTGAGTGGAAAACATATTTATATTTCTTTACTAAAGCGTCGTTGTTTCTTATTTGCAGCGACAGTGCATCCACACTTTATGACAGTGAGGGGTGCTTGTGGTTTTGGCAGAAGAAGGCAATTAAAAATTATTTACAAAAATACTGAGGTAAGTGCAACATTGTATAACTGTACTCTGCATGAGTTAAAACAACCGATCAATGTGCAACACATAGCGGATTTTCCGGATCGTGCACTCGTTGCCCGCCTTGCGTGGTCATAATTAAAATTCATAGTGTTGACCTTAGAGCATTCAGGGCAACTCTTTGAAATCGCAAAATAAACGAGTTTGCTGATTTTTACTCTTTTTGTATATTAATGAATCAGATTTGTTCCCCCGAAGGTATAGTTTTTCTTTCTCCCCGTCCTTCTGCCCTTTTGCTGTATTAATCCCAAATATTTCCATTTAATGGGTTGCAAATATTTGGCTCGGCTATTTTCGAATGATCCCCAACATTTACACAAATGCATATCGATTCCTGTGCCATTGACAATGTTACCACTTGTTTGTGTGTGGGTGAGTGTGGTTTGCTTTTTGGCACTAGTGAATATTTTGAATTAAAGTGTGTGCGAAGGCAGCTGCAATTAACAGCGAGGCAAATCAGTTCAGTCAGAGCCCTCGGGGTATGCAGAGCAGCACAACATGTGGCAGACACACCTACATATGTTGGTTGTGTGAGTTGAAATGAGTGGGACAGGTGCAGTCAGCAGTCACCACACAAAATTGGTTTGTCGTATTGACATTTTGTTTACGAATTTCAAACCTGCTGTCAAATCAAAAACACTGCAATTCGGGCTAACGGGGGATTGCGTATGTTTCCCTGCTCGCCGCCCCAGGGTCATCATTGGCATTTTGGTGTTTTTGTACTTTTACTGGTGTTTCGGTAGTGTCAAAATACAACTTTTTAAATAAGACCATTACGGCACAACAACAAAGTAATACATTAACAGTATTTGTTAAGTCTCTTATTGATGATGTCGTCAGGCTGCTCGCTTATTTATTTATGGAAATTGTTTAGCTTTCACCGAATCGCACTGACGACCATACTAAACTGAATTGGGTAATCTCTGCACATGTGAGCTGTCAAAAAAAAAGATTTTCAGAAAATGTAAATTATGGTGCTTGAGCGTTTAAAAATATACATATTATTAGATTTTAAATATTTTCTAAATTTAAACTGAATTAGAGAATTTTCATATACCAAAATTAGTTTTCGAAATTTGTGCTGATGGGTCGGCGAAATTCGCCAGTTGTTGGCATGTCAAGGTTTGGAAAATTAGTAGTTCTCGTTAAAAAAAGCAAACTATTTATGAACATTTATGCACATACAATTCCGTTCCATTCTCGTTTGTGTCTATATATAATGTGTCTCTTAAAATTTCTCTTCAGTGAGGTTGCCATTTAATTATGGACGATCTTACAACGAGTTAAAATTTACTACTACTAATTTTAATCCACAGGGACAATGCAAAATTTTCCTGGACGGTGAGTCAAAGAAGTGGCCGTAATGTCGAGGAAGACCCAAATCAGTCACTAACCCGTCGTTCTCAAGCATTGGGCATCTCTGTGACGTTTTTGTGCCGAATTTTGTGAAAAGATCTTAATCTGCATCATTACAAGAACAAAATGAATATAAATGAGCATATTAAGCAGAGTCGATTTAGCCATGCGCGTCTGTATATACGTGAACCAATCAATAAGTTTTGAGATATAGACCCGAAATGCACACGCCTACTTCAGGGCATATACTAAATTTCAACTCAGAGTTGAACATCTGGTTACAGACGGTGTCTCAAAGGTTCTCATAAACAATTCCCTTTCAAATGGTAGCCACACTACCACAAACTCACACACCCTAAAAACAAGCCATAAGCAAGGCAAATTATCATCGCTTACTAGAGTACCCATATTATTTGAACCCAACAATATTAATATTTATGGTAGTAGCACACATTATACATAGAACTCATGGAGTACTAGTTCCTTTCAGTTACATGCATACATACATACATACATATATACGCATTCCATAATGCATTTTCCACCAGACTAGCCCGAGAACTAAAGCCAATGATCTTAAGAGTAAACTCAAATAGGATATGTGAAGTTGGTTTCCCCTCGAGGAAGCAATTTCCCGAGGAACTCTGCACTGTCCCGTGTGCTTCACGCGTTCCCACGCACATGGCCTCGTAACAAATATAAGATTTATGCGACATCGTAATTAATACGCACTTTCTTAAAACACCTCATCAGCCCACACTCAAGAAGAGTGCTGCCGGTGGGAAAGCAGGACGATGCAAGGCTTCCGCGCAGAGCGAAGCAGCGAGAGCAGCGAAAATTACGCGTTATGTGCAACCGTGCGCACTTAATGTCATTAAGTATCCAATTTAATACGTCAATTTACGCTGAATGCCGGAGAGTGGGCTGAGTAAACTCGCGTGAGAGCACATACATCTTTAATATAAATATGTGTAAATACATATCAAGACTTGAGTCTGCGAAAGTTTACTGTGTAAATATATATGTTGGTGCATCTCCTTGGCTGCGTGTGTGGGCGTGTACCCAACGTTCTCGATGTTAAGTAGTTGGCCAGGTGGCAACTTTCTGTCTTCATTTTTATTGCAGACGCTTTCTTCTTCTTCTTCTTCTTGCTTTCCTTCCCTTATATGGATGTGTGTCGGCCACTGATGTTGCACATTAAATTAAATGTACAAGCTGCGTCATCCGACTGTCGCACTCGGCGAGTGCAGTAGCCAGCAGATCAGAAGCTAGTGGAGGAGCACAGCATGAGCCGTCAGCTGAGGCAACTAAGCAGCACACTTGTAATCAACGATGATGGGGAAATGTTTGCCATTTTGACGCTGATAATGCTGGCGATAATCAGTTATGTAATGAACTGTCACAGCAGCAGCAACACTTATAACGGCATTATTATTAGCAATAACACGCTGACGCCTGGCGGTGTCCAGAGGACCGCAGGGCCCTTTTGTCTTTACGTCGCTGTCCGCAGTGCGTCAAGGCGAGTGATTACAGATTTTCCTATCTACAACTTTTTCTATCGGGGAAACCATCAAACATTAACCATTGGAGTTTACCGGTAATTTCCTTAATTAAGGAAGAAATCAATAATCTGTCAAAGTTTGTGTTGGGAAGTCTTGGCTTTATTGTATTTTTTGAGTTGCGTGATTTGCTCTTCGACAGCCAACGCTCTTCAAGCACTTAACAGCAATGTGCTCTTGGTTATATGTATATGTATGTGTTCATATTTGGGTACCGTTGCACTTTTGCTGGATGCTTCACGAGGCTTCTCAAGGGTTTCAACTTACGACATGTTGCTCTTGCGCAGCGCAACTCGAGGCGGCTTCCGGCACACACTTAATAAACTCACTTATTTGTTGCATGCAGCAGATGCATAAACTTTGCTCATAAGAAAATGTATTTTCTTGTCTGCAATTTAATTTCGCCGTGTGGAACTTTCGGTTGACTTCACTACAATTTTGGTTTTTCTGTTCGCAGACGTGAGGGTTCGAAGTTTGTTTGCGCGTGTTCATATCCCAGCCGGTTCTGGTTATGTGGACCCTTTACTGCGAGAGATACGTCATAGCTTACCCTTAAAAGCAGTGGACCTAGTTTTGACCTTGTACAAGTAATATTCACCGCAGCATCAACCCACCGACTGTGAGTATGGAGTATAATGGAAAATGCATTTGCAGTAAATTGCACTTAGTGCATTAAAAGTGCTTAGATCGCAACAACAATCAGGTGATATGGTACTATGGTCTCCCCACACTCTCATCTCCCTTCGTTGTTGCTTCGCTGCTGGCAGTGATGGAAAATAGCGAAAGCTCATTAACTGTCAAAGGTGCCACGTTGCATCACCTGTGCTCATGCACACACACACACGCTCACACGTATGGCGGCAATTGGTTTTTTGTTGGCTTGTTGCTGAAGTTGGTTGGCAATTTGTGGCACTATGGATGGCGCTTGGCCGCCGTGTCGCGATAACTAGCCACTCGCTAATGGCAGCATTTACCACATACACAGCAATCCAATACAGAGCCAACAAAATTGAATTCCAGTGTCCACAATTAGAAAACGCTTAAATACACATACGCACAAACTAACGACGAGCTTTGCAAATATTGCCAACACATTACAAAATTAATATTATTTTTAATGCATTTTACATTAGAAAATATGCGACATATTCGCGCTTTAGTAGGTTAGCACCTTTTCATTTCCTTCCTCCTCACAAGTGTAATTATCGACTCAAAATTAAATGCTTTTCTTATATCCGATTGATGAGGCTTGCAAGCAGCTATTGTCAAGGAGTTACGGAGCCACTTATGTTTGTAATTACAACAATGACAAGTGTGCGAGCAAAGCGAGGAGAAGCTTTAAGTCTATTTAGATTAAATCTTTTCCTCCTCGAAGCTCTTATTAGTAAAGTCGTTGTATTCTTTATCAATTTTTCTCCGACAATATTCTCCACCACTTGTTTTCTACACGACTCTGCTTTTAATTTACGTTTTTAGAGTTTATGTGTGTTTATTCTTATAGCCTGCTGCTCCACTCTTGTCACAATATCCACCTACTGTAAGCTGACTTCCTGCTTGGCAACATGTTGCGAGCCCCTGGCAACATTGGCAAACGGTGTTTTATGGTTGTCATGTTGAGGACGACGTGTAATTTATGATGTTTCACGCTGCTGCTGTGGTTATTGGCGCTTGCTGGCAACTGACAGCCGCTGCCATGGCCTCGAGCCTCCTGCCGGGGCGAGTGTGCCACCGCTGTACCTGTGTTTGTTGCTGGCGCTTTGATTACGCGCTTCAGTGGCTGGTTCATCAGATTTTCCATCATTTATTATCCACCGAAATGGACAATGCTGCTACAAGGCTTCGTTGTGAAATCTTCGTTCATCGGTTCTGCCCATCCAGCGAAAAGAGGGAAATGTTGTGTAGAGGGCTAAATACTCTGGAATTCAGAAAGAAATAAACAATATCAAAATATCTAAAAATAAAACTTTTTATTCTTTAAGACGCATCGTCGTTATTTCGCTTAAAACGAATGCTTCGCTTGGTTTCCACAAATACCTACTGAATCGGTTGATATCCACACGATTCTATTTGATTAATAGCAAGGAAGTGAATATGGCTTAAAATGCCCACGCATATTTGTGAGGAATCTTTTTGCTACGTTTTTTGGTGCGAATTTCCGCCTGTATCTGACGTTACGAATGCCATCAGTCTCAGATTAATTCAAGTCGTTTGGGTTAAAAACCGTTCACTCGAAATTATATTTATGTAGCGGATATATTTATAAGCTCATCGCATTATGTTATCGCTTTGCGCACTTTCACTTGATTATACGCCTCAACCGGGAGAGCTTTGAAGTTTTAATTCTTATATCTACAGCAACAATTAAAATTTAACGAGACAAAAAAATGCTAGACATTCGTTTGGAGCAATTTCTTCCGAAGAGCAGTAATTTCATTATAGAAATTATACAAAATTTCTGAGAACGCATAAAATCGCTAAAGAATGTTGTAACGGTACTAAAAGTTGACTCATAAAAGTCACTGCTGACTAATTAACGCACGAGCGACAATGCTTGTGATTATTTAACTTTGCATCCTTTCCACGAAAGCTCTGTAAACACAATATTTTAATAAACATATAGCGGGAGCATTTCGCTGACTGATGGAGGAGTAAATTGAGTGCCGTTAAATGGGAGTGTCCCTTCAGTAGTTTGGCTTTTGTGGTCATATTTTATGTTAGCGTCGCTATTCGTGAGTTATAAAAGTTAAGTGTGCGCATTTAAGTATTAATAAATAAAGTAGCTTGTAAGCTGTGCCCTAAGAGAACGGGGAGCAACCGGGTTCTAAAGAAACCACAGCTTTAAAGTAGGAAGGTTTCGGACAAAAATTAAGAAACTCGCAAGGATCCTTTCGGTAATTGGTGTGGCTGTTTGTTGTTTATGCGATGTGTGCAGCCGCAGTGTCCCTTTTTCTTGGAAGCGTCCCTAAATCATTTATAAACAGTCTAAAACTTCAAATGGCGAACAGAGATTGCATCAAGCATCAATAAGGCATTCAATCAAAGTTAATATTCCGAGCAACGATTTTCAATTGAAGAACTTTGCATCCACTTCAGTGTTCCGTTTAAAGTCGCCGTTAAACTTTATGAAACGAAAAGCAAAACAGAGAAAAAAACAAAAAAAAATTTTGTGGTAATTGAGATCGCGAGGGTGTATCAGTCAAAATTCGCTTAGTTGGACAAATGGTGAAGAGACTACTCTCCACAAAAGCAGAAAATAAAATGGCAATGAAAAAGTAACGCTAAGACAAAAGAAAGAAATATAAGCGTAATTATGTGGGATAAAAATATGAAAGAACCCAAGCGTGATGGCATAATATAAGGAGGACACAAAAACAGTCACAATATTTAGCCAAGCCGAGCTACACAAAAGGTATATATATATACATATTTGTATGTGTGTGTGTACGCTTGTAAATCGGTGTGTAATTTATGTGACAAGCTCAGCGTGCTCGACGACGCATTGAAATGAAACCGAGCATGCGAACCTTGCAAAAAATATCACATTAAAATGCTCTGCCGTCCACAGAGTGTGCCACAACACACGCTCCCACATTTATATTTGGCGATTCGAAAAATTCGCGTGGGGGCCAAGTTATAGAAAATAGTGAAAATATTTTGCTTTGCAGCTTTTTGTCGAGAAAGCAGCCGCTGGAGATGTCGTAGCATGCTTTCAGGCGCATAGGAATGAACCAATTGTGCAGTGATAGCACGAGTGTGTACTCGTATGTTTACGTGGATGTATCGCTGTCAAAAGTAAGCCTCTCATCAGTTTGCTACATAGATACAGGTGCTATAGCCCTATGTATATGTGTGAGCAAAAGCTGCAACTGGCGCAAATATGCTCGTGGCTGAAGCTTAAATGGCCGTGTGTAAAATTGCTAAACGCTTCACACACATGCATATGTACGCATAGACAGTATGTGTATTTGGATTCGCACAAGCGTGTCTTTCAGCATCACTTCCAGCTCGACTATTTGCACTCCACTGCATTAGTGTTTGTCACTGCGGCAGATCCTAGAAAATCCTAAGTATCATTACAGTCTAATTAGAATTTTAAATTTGCTTCTTTCTCGTCGTGACACTTGCTCTTTAGCTCACCGCTGCTCCACTGGCGGCGCTCCTGCTGTGCTGCCTTTCACTATGAGCCAGCGCACACGCTCCTCACTGGCACATATAGCCACGCACACGTACACATGTACATACATCCATATCCAAAGCTCGTATATTTATGTGAGCATCTACTCGTTTTCAACCGGTAACCGCAGGAGTGGAATTGCTGGTGGATCTGTTAACCGCATTTAAATTTATATCTCTATTCATTTGCACAAACACATACGCACACATTTTATATTATATATATATATATTTTAACTCGCTGTGGCAGTGCTCACTCGTTTGTGTGTCTCTGGAATGCGTCGAGTTGGGTTATAGTTTATGCTTTAGATTTATACGTAATTTAATTTCGTATTTACCTCAGGCAGCCTTCTCGGCCCTGGAACCGTAAGCGGAATTGCAGCTTCAATATTACAGCTTTAATCTTATCCTAGTAGTACGTAGTCAGTACGTACGTACATATGTATGTATACATGTATATGTATCACACTTCGTCACCTAAAATGCAGAACAACGTATAATCAAAACATTCGAAACTGGGTTCTTCATTGACGACGATTCTCTACATCACACGTGCATATACAAGATTTTAAGCTCAACTACCAGATGTATCTATGTTATAACCAAATTTTGTTTCAAACTGAGCGATGCTAAGTATTTTACAACTTTTTTCCTTCTCCTGTAAACTTTCGAGAAGTGATGTTACGCTGTTCATCATTTAATATTTACGTCGTCATTTAAATATGCCCACATTTAAATGACAATCCAACGAAAGATATTCGGAGTCTGACTTCTCTTGGCGAAGCATTAAAGGTATGAGTAGCGGTGACAATGCGAATCAAAACTACTTCTTTTTTAAGCTAAAATATAGAGAGTCATGTAAAGGGATGTCTGCTGAGAAAATTTTGGAATAATTTTGCATTTGGACAGTTAATCGTAGATTATATTCGATGTGTTGCGAACGACTCTAGTGTGACTTCGAGTATTACTATATTTCCTTCGAATTTCGGCCGAAAACTTATTACCAGGATAAACGAGTGTATGAGCGGATCACACAGCAGAAGCTTTCAAGCTTACCTTTTTTGCCAAGACAACATCATTTTAGCCATTTGAACATTTTGGTTTCGCGTTGACAGCCGGCAGACATACTTGAATATCCTTGAGCGCAATGCGGCGCTTGTCATCACGCTCAGCGCGATTATCCGACATTTATTCTCGACGCCTTTCCGTGGCGTTTATTTGGCATATTTCACATTTGCTGAGAAGAACGCCGGTGAAGATGGGCGGTGTGAAAGGTGAAAACGCTGGCTTCAAATCTCAAATCTCACCCTTCGATTTCCAGCCACAGCTTAAGCTAATCCGCATGTCCTTTCCTGGGCGTATGACAGGTTAGTGAAGCGCCAACTGCTTCCTCCTCACGCATATATGTGTGTGTACGCCTCACATAATGCGCCAATAGCTGTGTACTGTAATATCTGTTTGTGTGATTGTGTGTTTGCGTTGTTTGGCGTCGAAAGCTACTTGGGTCGCAGCAATTGCTGACAATATTCAACTGGAATGGTGTGCAAGCCGCATTCCGACCAGCCACCAGCATCCCACCCGGTATTCATTTATTTAGTTTATCTCATGAGTCCCTTCTTTTGTACCCCAAATGAGGAATGAAAGTTGTTGGATTACATTTTCGTCTTTCCTTTCTTGCACCTAAATTTTATGCGGCGCAAAACGATGTGAGTGACTTCTAATCTTTTATCGCTGAATTTGACTCTAAACTTCACGTTAAGAATGAGAATGGTGAACACAGGCGCTGGGGTTTTGTCAAGGACACATTATTTTTAAACGTTCCATATTCGACACTATGTGTGTATTGGTACGACTAGAACACAGCATTTATCAATGTTTTGATAATTATCTGATATTGGAATCGCTTCTAATGGGCGGACGAAGTTGTATTGTGAAGGAGATTTAGCTTGAACACTTTTCCACGGAAGTCGACTTTGAAGCAGCTTTTAAGATTTTTCGTGTTGTTACTTGAACCCCAGTTTCGTTTGTCTCCTGAAAGCTGGCCAAGCGAACTCCATTTAGTTCGCTCATTTCGGAGATTCTTTAATAAAATCAATACCTTTTCCAGCAATCGGTTGTAATTTAAAGTGCTTGTGACATGCGGGTCGGCAGATTAAAGAGCAAGCTACATATAAACTCATAACGGCAGTTTCTGTTCATATTTAAAACTCTCATTACAAATCGCATCATTCGCAACGACAAAACGTTTGCAATTCAATTAGTGGCGAAGCGTGACGGTGATTGGCGTTGATTGAGCGAGTAGGTGGCGCCGAAGTTTCCCCGAGCCCAATCGAACACACCTACGCGCGCTTGAAAAATGGGCGTCTACTTCACTGGCTTACTGCCAGGCCGCCAGACGTGCGCCGCGGTCGGTCGGCTGACTCGGCTTGCTGGTTCGTGGTGTTCGTTCCTTCTCTGTAGGTGTGTGTGTGTGTGTGTCGAGCGCTGGTGGCGGGTGGGGTTTCATTAATTTTGCGGTTATTTAATTCCATTGTGCTGAATTTGGAATGCGAAAATGAGACAATTCGCGGTGGGCAAAAATACCGCAATATAATTTATTTTTGGCATTTCAATTCATTATTTAATTTATTTGCACATGCATTGAAGGCGGCAACGGCAATGGCAACGGCAACAATTAGGGCGGAGACGTGGGGAAGATGACAAGTAATGCAATTATAATAAACGAAAGCGATGAAACAACAACATTTAGTGATAAACACCGACGGCAATGATTTTCCACTTAATTTCATTTTGTAAAATACATCTGCAAATGCCAACAGCACACACACACACATACACGCACACCGACGTAGGCGTCAATATTTGTGTAAGTAAAACACAAAAGCGAAATTGAAAATTCATTTGGGAAACTCTACAATTGATGAATGTAAAACAGTTGAGCTCGCCGCGCGCACACGAACGAAGGCGTCGAAGGAGGAGAGGCGCCTCCGCCTTGTTGCATGCAAATTAAATTGAGGCAACGCAGTCAACAACCCACCAACACATACATACACGTGTAAATTAGAATGTTTTCAGTTAGCACAAAGTGACGGCGCTTGGCTGGAGTATTGTCAGCCATTCGAAGGACTTAGCACAGTCACGCGCACACGCACACACTTATCAACTAACACATGCACGCGCGAACACATCTTCACGCACACATCGCCATACGAAGCGCAGTGCCATGTTTTGCCATGAATTTGGAAGCATTCGAAAATTCGCCCTCGATAAATATTAAATACATTACAATAATATACACACTAGTAACAACAACAACAACAACAGTGGCAGCAACTGCAAACCAGGCAAACAAACAAGCATAACAGCAACTAAATCTACAACACCAATGACCGGACGACAAAGCTTTGGCATTGCTAACAATGACGCCGAATAATGGAGACCCCCGAACCCCAGCCGAACGGCAAAGCTGCAACCTTAGACTGGCGAACAGCAATTGTATCGCCATGTGCGCTGTCGCCAATGTATGTGTGCGCGGAGTAAGCGCTCAATGGAGTTCGCTTGGCCAGCTTTCAAGAGACAACGCGCAGCAAAAGCAGAGCTCGACACAATGCCGACTGAAAATGGCAAACGGTTAACGGTGAACACCCCGCAACAATTGGCGAATGCCAGCAACAGCAATCTTGTCAATAATAAATTAAATGTCGCGCCATTCCAGTCATTACATTTACATTTATAATTATGCCATTGCGGTGTTGTTAGGTAAAGAGCCCTGAAGTAGACCACACTAATTCTAAAAATCAAGCACTGCATTTGTTTAGCAAATGTCACCGTTTTCACAGAGATATTTTGTAATAGCAAAGGTGGCCGTTACTTACTGATTGTTATTGCCTTCGTTGACTGTGTCTATTAAGTACATTTTGGCATAATAGATACAGGTTAAAGGTGAGGAAGGTGCCAGTCTTTTGCAAAGACCGATTTGCAGCAATATTTAAAGAATAGAGGATTACTGAAGACTTAATGACTAATGATCAATTGATGCATATGAAGCAAAGTGATTTGAAAATCAGAATAGAGAATAAAAGTAAGGGAAAAGAACAGCTTGTCGCTGTTTAGAACAAGAACAATGCAGTATGAGTAGACCCTAACTAAATTGTAGCATACTTTCGGGCTTCTGGCAGCGACTAATGGCACTCGTGCTTCAATATCGCAAAGTCACAATGGATTTGTGGTGCAGCAGGCGCATAACGCCCAAACAATTCTATCAAGCAGTGCGGTTTAGGTGGCGAAACCCTAACGGAAGTGGCCGAAACCATAAATGGAAAATCAACAAAAGAAATCCCAGTGAAAATAGCAAAAATTCGCTATGGTGATCTTTTCTGAAAAGGCTGCTCGGTTATATGCCTGTACTTTTTGTGAGGCCGACTGCCACACACGTCCACTTGGACGGGCATGAGAGCCGATTGTTTGCCGGCAAATCGATCCATCAGCTGTGGCTATTTCCTTTGTATTTGCGTCGAATTGCCTGCAACAATAGGCAGACAGCGGATATGGTTAAAAACGGATATGCCATGGTAATTGCGCCAGCCTACACATCCGTCGAGCGCGACGGCGCTTCGGAAACTTCTCGGGCACTTTGCTTGGCTTCACCGTTCTGCAAAGAATTGTGCTGCTCATTGTTTGTTTTAGGAAAATGGTGGGCTGTAAATTTGTTCTCATTTCGTATTCGCATTCCGTTTGCCATATGAAACCTCGCCACTTGAAGAAGGATCGACTGACCAGTGTAAATAAAAATGGAAACGAAGCTAGCAGAACGGGCGAACAACTTCGCCCCAACATTGACGGAGAAGAATGGCTTTGCGGCTTCCGCGAAAAGCTCGCAACCACTCAGTTCACAAAAACCTTCGTGTGTGACTGTGTACATCTGTGTATGGGTATGTTGCAATACGAATTGTCAAGTTGAATTACGATCCGACTGTTTTCTATTCCGTTTCACATTTTTCGCTTTTTACTACTAGACTAACGGTTGTAGACGTGCTACAAAGAGCAATACCTGCACAAAGAGGGCTGGTGAGACGGCTTCGAAGTCATTAGTATGCAAACTTTTCGGGCACACACACATACATTTAACATGTGTGAAGACATACTAGTCCACAAAAGTTTATCAACAAATGTGCCAGTAATAAATAGTTGGAAGTTTAACGGTTATCTATTTATAAATCTGTTCGCATTTCCATGGAAAGGAAACTATAAAGCAAACAGCACTTTATGAAATGTTGAATCCTTAAATTGGTTGGCGGACCCACAAAATGATGTGGTCAGTTGAAAATTTGTGCCTAAAGCTCAGTTTGGTAGTTCTGTAATTAAACAGTTCAATTAGAGTGAGTATTAGTTTATAGCCGATCCTAAATTTACTAAAAATTGTAATCTGAAATATTCAAAAATCTACAGAACTTAATTTAGAACTAATATCTACGAATTCCATATTAAATTCTGGAAACTATAAGGATTATTAGATTTAGGTACACAATATAGCGGTCTCTTACGCTTTTCAGCGCCAGTTCCACGGTTTTCTAGCCACTCTGATCTGAAATGATGTTCCGCAGTAAAATCTAAGCTCTTTTAGGGGTTTATTACTCGATTTAGTCAGCGGTGCTCTGTAAATAAACACCCGCTCTGTGTAGCACACTTGCATTGGGAAGTTGGGTGGCTACCAGGGCGAAATGCAGCTGGAGCAGCTTTACTCTTATTGCGGAAATTAAAAACCTTGTAAAGTTTTATTTTATGCTGAAATCTCTCCTCTCTGCCAGTTTTTACTTTTTATTATGCTTGTCGTTTTTGTTTTTGCTTTTCTCCTTGTTTAAATCAGCGTTGTTTACTCTGCTGCTCGATAATGAACAAAGGCCAAAGTTAGTTCGTGGTATTGGTATAACATTTTGTAACGGTGCTCGTTGCTGCTTACTCTACTCTAGCGCTGGCATAGTTGATAATAAGACAACGTTGCGCCTGTAGTTGTTTGATGTCTTATTCCACCCACTCTATGCTCCCCGCCCCCCACACCCGGCTCTCTTGTTGTAAGGGAAAGAGCAACTTTCCGCGCCATCAGCTTGTGTGTTCCTTTCTGCTGCAGGATGTTTATTCGGTTGCCTGGTAGTCTATAGTCTAACCGGATTGGTAGGCGTTCTTCGGGGGTTCTGGGGTACTCGCAGCCGGTTCCGTTTAGGGCTTACTTACGTGGTTTTTCATTAAATTGTCCCTCAATTAAGTTTAATTTAAACTTTGGTAAATTCGTTTTAATAAGTCGCGCTGCTGTCACTGCTGGTGAAAGTTGCTCGCTCAGCTTGTCAGCCGCCACAAAGTTTCCCACAAAGAACTCTTCGGCAGTGCGTCTGCATGCTTGTGCCAACTCAGCCGCTACATTTCGCCTTCATTCTGCGAGTGAGCGGAAAAGTTTTTGCCGGTGTGTCAAAAGCTCGTTGATAACGGTACCTCGATTTGTATTTACTTAGTTCCAGAGTGAGGATGGGAGTCTACTGTTTCGTAAATGGCAAAGTAGAGGGTGACAAATACGTAAAAATAACATGAAATGCGTTCGTAAACCACTGCTTAAAGAACTATAAATAATTTTGCCTTTTATTATTATATTTTATGTTTTAAGCACCACATTAGTAATATTAAATAAAGAAAATTCGAAGATTCATACTTCAGAGCAAGTAAACTACAGGAGAGAAGAGGGATAATACAAGTGGGGCCACTGGCGGAATTAATTCCACATTTACATATTTTCGGCCCAGCTGTCTCCATCTCAAACCCAGTATCTTCTTGTGCTTATTTCGATTAATCAATATCCCTCACCCTTCATACATATGTTTGTAGAAATTTGCATATGCGAAATTCGAGATTGTTTTTAACTCAAAAGTTTCAGAATTTATCGCCTGCGAGCAATCAAACAATAACAAACACGCTCAATCTACTCCAGCAGTTCGATGCAAAGCTCGGAGCGGAATTACTTCCCGCTTTGCATAACACACATGGGAAGGATGAAATATTTGCGCACCTGGGTGCACTTGTCCATTGTTAGCTGCAATAAATGGAAGCAGCTTTTCACCACAAAAATTCAACTTTATTTTTACAGTTCGTTTTTAATTGGATACTCTTACTTGCTCTGTTCGAATGTTCGCGTGAATTCTTTTCGATTTTCAAAACATAACTCCAAAATATTCCCTCCGTTTTTGAGGCTATTAAGGTTCATATACTGTAACCGACGGCAAGCGAGTGTAACTTAACTGTATTTGATATGAGTTTATCAAAACTTCATTTTATACAAGCCAACATTACGTGTACCTATATATGTATGATCCAGGAGACTATGATTATATTCTTTAATGTTAGAATTTTTTTATAAAAAATTTGCTTCGTAGAACAGTGAAGAAGTCAAGTTAAGCAAAGCAAGTTTCCGTGAATTTTCCACGTACCTAATGAGTTATAACTATATTTGAGTTCTTGTGTCTTGCATTGTGTTTAGAAATCGATTTGCCTTTGCCATGTTTTCTAAACATTATATTATCTGTGTTTGGTGAAAATAAGCCTTCTCTTCGCTTTATCTGGTTTTAGTTGTTTGTCTTCAAACACCAAAATATAAACGTTCCTGGGCATTGATGTGCGAGTACGAGGTTGAGCATTTTTTACCGCAATGCGAACTCTTCTCACATTAAGCGCCGCAAATTTAATCTTCGCAATGCTCCTTTTTTCTCAAATGGCGAGTTGAATATTAAGTGGCTCCTTGCGCAGTCAAAGCGTGCTTTCGTATATATTTCAATGCAGAAACTCGAAGCAAGATGTATACACACATACATACATACGTGTGTATGCACATTTATAAACTGTTCGCATTTTTCACCTGATTTATTTTCATATTTTTATTCATTTGCCGAAGAGGAACTTTTACGGGTACGAGGTTGAGAAATTCACTTTCGCTTGGGTTCTTTTCTTATTTTTCTTAGTTTTTCCTTTCTTATTGTAAAGGGTTCATTGCTTAATTTTTTATTAGGTACTTTGTTAAAGGTCTCCCTTTTGAAAATATATTTATGCGAAGTTGCAAAGTGAAATGGTAAATATTTGAAGATGAAAGGATAACTTGACAAAAACTAAGGAGAAAGGAACAATGGAGCTAACCACAGAATCTGGCACGAACCCCAAATGTCCGCAACAAAAGATCTGTAGGAAGCGCAAATCCTTGTGTGCTTTGAAAGGATTCTTCTTAGTGAAAACAAAAACTCGTCTATTTTAGCGAATGGAACTTTTCTGGACAGCGGTATGAAAATAGTGTTGATGACAAGACATGAAGTACTAATGTTAAGAAATCCTCAGTAGCAAAAGGAAATTTCTTTTTCAATAACAGTCCAAGTTTCTTAATAAATAAAATTTGCGTAATTGATAAGACTCGAAAGAATACTAACTATGTCCAGATGGAATTGTATTTCTAATAGATTTTTATTAAGACGCGAATACTGCTCTAGAGTCATGGTCTCAAACGTTACAAACCAAGAGCGGAAGTTATGAAATATCTAATAAGGTACACAAAGATAAAATACTCTTCTGCTCCGCCCAAGGGCACTAGATAGTTCATTTAATGTGAAGAACTCAATCATATGGTAAAATCAGCTTACGAATTCGGAACTTAAAACTACATCTGACCAAATTTAGAAGTACTGAAGACAAAAACGAGCAACATTCAAGTTTTACTTACCGTTCACAGCGCTTTGCAGCCATTGTACGACCACTTGCTTTCGACTGCCAACTCGCTTATGAAGTCATATTCGCAGATATGAATTTTGCATTACTTATTCATTTATGCGTACATAACGGAACCCTTGTCAATGCAGCGGCGCCGCCGTTGACGGGCTGTGCCTTCCAGCTTTTCGGTTTATGTGTCAGTGAAGAGACTCTCTGCACTGTCTCTCATTGGTACTCTAAACGCTTAGGAATGTTAAGCTCAAGAATTTTATTTACAACCGTCGTTCACTCATACATTTATATGAAACATTCACTCTCTTAGTGCGACATCAGTCAACGGCAACTGGAATGCTGGCATACAATATACACACATTCGAGTATTTTACATATGTATGTATACTTGCATGGAGGTCACGGAGTGCCTGCAAAATCATCGGCAAATAGCATAAAATTAAGACAATGGACAAGCATAGCAAAACACTAACCAGAACTCCTTTCCAAGTACCGAGCAGAAGTTGTTCAGTACTCTCTCTCTGACTCTTTCATAATATATTGTAGAAAACAGTTTGCGCAGTAATGTGTTTAGGACTATGTACATTTGAGACATTCGATATCTCGAAAAGAATTATTTGGGAAGCTGTATTTGTTGAATGTGGATTAAATTTGAAATTATCTTCGGAGAGCGAAGATTTATATTGGTTTATTTGTAGAAACTGCTAATTTTTAACAACGCAACCCACAGGATACCTCATCTCTAGCCAAAAGCTGGCGGCTTAAGCAACTTTCGCAACTAGAACTCTGTTCGGCTTGCGGTTCCTTTTTGAGAAATGATCAGCTTCAGCTTTTATTGCATGAGAAGAGAGAAATGGAAAGTTTATGAAAGAAAAACAAAAAATATGCCGTGTCTTTTTCAAGAGCACTTCACAGAAAACAGTCAAGGAGAATGTGGAGAGCGCTAGCCAAGTGCGTCTGCCAGAAAAGTGGCAAGCAGCGACGCCATTGGCCTTTTCCTGCTGGCATTTTTTCTGTAACTCCGACCCACTTCTTCTCTGGCTGTCAAAACCGAGCGAGCAATTTTTGGCATCAAAAGCGCAACAAAAACAATGTATTGCAGAGCGAAAGAGGCATCGCTTTCAACAGACATTGCCGTCGTGTTCGCAGCATCAGCTTTAAAAGGATGGCTGGAGCTGCGGCGACATCGCTGCCCACTGTGTGTATTGATTTTTGTTTTTTAATTTTTCGTTTTTCTTTTCGCTGCTTCTCGTTTTTGATTTTGGCTTTATTGCATATCTTATTTCGCTGCCTCTGCTTTGCGGCAACTTCTCCTGTAGCCCATTTATTGGCTTCGGTAGCTTTATACTTGCGAATTCTCGAAGCCCGCAACGTAAGCTTTTCTCGCCATGAAGCTACCGCTGCAGCAATATAATGTAGCCCATTCTTGTGGCTTTTCCGAATTTCTGTCAAATTTCGCATCTTTTCGAAAATATGCGCTCACACTCACACTCCCACTTGCTACACTATACGGAGGCACTTCAGTGCAATTATAAACGCATATTCTTATATACTCGTATATATATTTACTTATAGTATGTAATGATATTGTATATGTTTGTTCTTTTAAATATTTGGATCCTCACGAAAACTTTGAAAGTTAGTTCGCGAACTTTCCTTTTTATTTTCTATAAAAGACAAATTCGAACACATCGATAGCGCGCTCTTTTTCTGATAAAATATTTATTGAACCAAATACAAGTGGGTATATCGGTACTTTGGCACGTTTGTGTAAGAAGTATTCATAAGCTAATGGTGAAATATTTTTGAAAAATTGTGAGTTCGCCAACGCATTAACGCAACTAATAGTAGGAACGGATATGTGTGAAGCTTCGTCTATTAGATTATACCTTGTCGTGTCCGCATTGAGCGAATATGAGGACCTCCGTTACGGGTTTATCCTATATTCCAGAAAATAATGTGGTCAATGGGTTCATTCTATGGGCTTCCTATAGCCAATTTTGATTCTCGACCTTCCGGTTGACTTTACATCGGTCATGTTTTTTTTTATTAATTCACAGCATTATTTTGTGCGAAACGAATGGACGATATGAGTAAAAATTTACCACCTAATATGATGATTTCTGTCCAAGAGGTTGATTTAAAAAAAAAAATAAATATTAGGTGAGCTCGTAATCGTTAATCATAGAACAATTTTATCTACTATATTATAAATATATGAGCAAAGCAAACTTTTATATAAATCGGACTGCTATAGCATATGAGACCCATTCAAACTGACCGATCAAAATCGAGATAAAGATCTTCATAAAAAATCTCTAAGTTTTATTGGACATCAGAGTTGCTTATATGAAACAACAGGACAAGAAAGAACTAGGTAAACTGTTCGTTAGATGCAGGCGATTGGCCCGCCAAGTAAGTACGGTGCAGCCGAAATTTACGTTTTTATGCCCTGAAAAGTTTATATTTAGTTTGTCACGAAGTTCGTAACACCAAAAAGGAAATGTCGGAGACCCTATAAAATGTATATATAAATGATCAATATAACGTCATTTGTCGATTAGGCAGGTCCACCTGTCTGTCCGACAGTCTGTATGTATATACGTGAACTAATGCCTCAGTTTCTGAGATATTGATCTGAAATTCAGCACATGTTTCTCTGTCAAAATTTCCTCATTTTCCAACCATTATATATGTATACCATATACTCAATTAATTCATAAAGTTTTTGAGCAAATTTAGGTGTGCATCAAATATTTCCAGGTTATTGCAGCTATTTCTTTATTAATGTTACGTCTTTATTGACGCTCAAATTAAATCCGGCATAATAAATCAACGCCGAAATCTGAATTTATTAGTGCAATAAATTATACTTTGCCGCTATAGTTAATGGAATTCAATTGAAGGTGCGCTAAACTAAGGCTCTCTATACTGGCGTTCATCGTTTCGTATTCTGCGCGCTAGTCAAGGTTACACGAAGGAGTGTTGATAAAAATGAAAGGAAACCCCAGATGGTAATGGCATCCGCCTGGTACACCACGAGGTCTGGCATGTTCGCAAAGTCACGATTCAGCACTAATCCTAAATAAAGTCATAGAAAAAAACGATATGCTCTTTGTCAATTTTTGCACTCAAAACATTTACTATTTGATCGTAAATCAATTAGAAACCGTTTTCCTTCATTGGCTTTCTCCGTTGCATATTGAGCTGCACGTCTTTTCTTATTCTGAATGTTTCCACTATCTGCGGAGATTTGCTATGCGCAATGCAGTTGCCCCAACAATTCACCGGAATACACCGTTCTCCACTTTGCATTTTTCAACAATAAAAGTTAAAGCACTAAACAGTTCTGTCTGGGCGTGTTAAACGGGTGCTAAATGTAATGACGCCCCTAAGTATGCTATACTTCAACAGCTCAGTCATTTTCAATTTTTCCCAATTTACTTGATCCTCAGTTAATGTTCAGACACCCGCTGGTCTATTGCAGCCACCGCTTCCATCGTGCAATTCTCATCGCCATTTTAGCAATTTGGTATTTTAACCTTTAAAGTTCTTTTCATGGCGCTTGTGCGGGGGTGGGGACGTGTGACTGCGCGCTTAAGTGTATGCTATAAAAAATTTACACTTTTGTCTTTGCTGTTGTTGCTACTACGGTTGGAAAACGAACAACGGTGGCCTTCGCCACAACTCTTCATACCCCTACTAGTTCACATGTGGATGTGTGAAGGTCCTTGTGAGCATGTGCGTGTGTTGGTGTGCTCCAGCGCAATTTAAAGTGGAATTGCTCGCGTTCAGATAACTGTACGCGCTCACTGATCGCTCCCAAATGGAACATTCAATTTTAAATTGCATTACTTCACTTCATTTGTGGTCCGTTATGCGTGTATGCGAGCGGTGAATGGGAATATGACTGCTTATGTGTGTGTGGCAAATGCAGTGTATGTATGCACATCGACTACTGCGAAGTATTCTAAAAAATAGCAATTGTCTTATTTATATTAGCCTTTAGGAGTAACTCCATCCAGCATCAACATTTTTAATGATCATCGGACAAAGCTTTTTTGGGTTGTCGACCCATTTCATGGCATTCAACATAAGCTGTCTGGTAAAGAAGAGTCTGCTTAGAAAATCCATTTCTTAAAGATTTTTCCAGTAGGCATATAGTTATTTAACCGTCTGGCAAAACTGAAAATGCAACAACACTTACAACAACAATAAAATATAATATGCTGTCTACTTTATGTTGCAAGGCTTTATGAAGCTCCCGACTCAGTCACAAACATACGCACACACACAGTTATACTGTATGGAAATACATTGGATTGCAAAAAGGCGAATGTTCAAGAAAAGAAGCTCTGGAATCTTTGTTCCGTTGAAACAAAAAATCTGTTGAGTTATGTGTGTGAGTTTGTGTGTTTTTTTTTGTTGTCCATCTGTCTAGGATACTTGCGCAGCTAATGGACTGACTAACTAAATTAAACGTCTTGGCAACAGCTGTCTCTGCGGCTCCCTCCACTTAGGCCAGCGCTGCTCGAAGCATTCTTGGCGATCTCTGCTGAGCGCGCCTAATGAAATTACTTAAACACTTATTGACTGCCTTTTTATGGCAAAACAATACATATATTGTATTAACTTAACGGTCCAAATACAAATGCGCACTTTTAGTGCTCTCACCTCCAGCCATCGCCGTTGCGCCCGCTGGGCCGACGAACTGATGTGAAACAAATTGATTTAATGAACTTGGCGTTGAGCGTTGGTGCCAAACAAGCGAAAAGATGCCTTCGAAATTTTTTAAATTGTTTGATATGAAAAAAAAATGTTGCAGACAAAATGCTCACTCCCAAGTGTGATTTAATTACTTTCCATTCCAACATGGGTAGTATTCTGAGAGAGAGGCAAATATGGGGGCACAGTGACAATTGTATTTGCGTTAGTTGACATTTGCGCTTGATGATTTAATTTCAATTCAAAATCTCGTTTGCAACATCTATCATAATTCCAAATATATGTGGACTTTGCACAATATTTGTGCGCAATTAAGTCACTTCGCCTACACTGGCGGCACATACCAGCTGCAGTAATCAGCTCCAAGGTCATTGCAACCATGTCTGCATAACTTATCATTCCATTATTATGCTGAAACGCGCCTCGAACACACACACACACATACATATATATGTATATATGTATATGCGCCAACTGCCGTGAAGGCTATCCCCAATACCTTCCCAGGTACTAGCCATGGTCGTAGCCACGTGAGAACTTGCACTTTTTTTATATGTGAGGGTGCGTCCTCTTCGTGACGTTGCATAATGTCATCTTTCCGAATTTGAATTTCCTCTTTTTGGACGTCCTCTGTCGCTTCCTGCCTCTTCAAATTTACGTGAAATTGCATCAACCTGATTTATGCATGCCAGCATCCATGAACAATGCGCACCTCTGTACATGTGTGTGTGTGTGTATGTGGCACGTGGATGTGCTCCGAATTTTTAAGTGGCAAATATGTAAATGTAATGAAAGCAAGAAGGGCTGTCAATGTATGTGTGTGTTGCTTTTGTAAACAAGAATATGTGTATGTGTAGTAGAATATTTATAAAAATGTATTTAAAGCATGCAGGGACACTTTTTTCTAAGCAAACTACAAATTTATGGTTAGGAAATGAAGCGGGAAGAAGTTGGCGGTTCCAGAGGAAGCTCAAGGGCACATTTACATATAATATAGCCGAGTATATCGCCTAGTAATCGTTGGAAAATAATCGGTTTCATTACAAAGCATTGCGGCAATCGCGGCAATGCTCAAAGCGAACAAAAGCAATTCTTTTATGGGCAATTATTTGTTTATGAACATTTATCTTTAATCTGCAAAATTGGTCTCCAGCTCTCCTCTCTTCGTTTTTTCACTGTAAAATCAACAATTTATATTTATGTTTTGCTTTCAATTTAATTTTGCTAATTTTATTTGCATTGCAATCACTTTTTCTGCTCTGCTAGATTCCAAATACAATGGCTGCTACAAAAATAACAACTACGGCATGTGGACAGAGAATTAGTCCTTTTTGGCTTCCGAACACACTATACACACAAACACACACGCATATGTACATGCAAATGAGAGTGTGAGCTTCTGTAATTGCTGGGATTTATTTAAAAGCTATATCCGCATTCGTGCAACAATAGAACCTATTGTTTATTATTTCTATGATTTCATTGTTATTGCTATTTTATGTATTTTATGCAAAAGGACCGAGAATAAATTTTGAGAATTTTCCCATTTAAATGTTTTCAACTTTTATGGCCACAGTTTTGTTTCACTAAGACGCCTATTCCAACAATTATGGCTGGAGGCTACGAGCACGAGAGTGGGCCTCGCAAGTTTAGTTGTAACTGTACCAATTTACTGACACACTTACATGCAATGCATGCGAATGAAAGTTTCTGGAAAGCTGGAGCTTTGTGGGCGTTTGAGGTATGAGGCGCGAGGGAGTGTATTTTCACCACTGCCTATGAGAAACATTTAAGACGAGATATACTAAATATATCATAAAAGGGAACTACTCTTGCAAACAATTGGTCCACAAAATTGTCACAGACATAAGTGCTGTAAAATAACAGGTTGTTAAATAAGTTTTGTCCTTTGATACGAAAAACACAATTTTATGATTCAAAAGACACTTTATTATTCAGTACAATCTCCCTGAACATTAATACACTTGCCCCAAAGATTCTCCAATCTGTGGATCCTATCCCTGAAGTGAGGTCTCCAAAATAGGCTTCAACAGTCGTGAGACTTCTTCATTTCATAAAAAACTCTTGCCACGCATAAATTTTTTGAATTCTTGAAACGTTGAAACGTGAAGTCGTTGGAGGCCAAATCTGGTGAACACGGTGGATGCTCCAACAATTCCAACTTTTATTTACGGATTTTAATCATTGTCAAAATGCTCTTATGACACGATGCATTGTTCTGTTCCTTCAATTGGTCCAAAAAATTGCAATAATATTCAGAATTAATTGTTTTACCAGTTTGCAAGTAATCCACAAACAAAATTCCTCTCGCATCCCGAAAAACTGATGCCATAACCTTCTTAACCGATTTCTGGGCACGAACTCGTTTTGAAGCCGAACAACCAGGTTCACACCACTCTTTAGCCTCTTGTTTTGATTCAGGATCATGGTGATGGACCCAAGTCTCATCCTTAGTAATGGTAAGCGACGCACAAAATCAACTTTATTTGAAACGCTCCAAATGTTGGAGTCGCATTAGAATGTGTTTTTGTTCCATTGTTAGCAAATGCGGCACCCATTGTGCACACAGCTTTCTAAAATCCAAAATTTCACTTAAAATATGGGTCGGTTTTCCTAATGAGATGTGTAGAGCCTTTACTAAATCTCTCTCCATCAATCGACGATCTTACAAAACCATATCCGGTATTTTGACTATTATTTCTGGTGTTGATGCGCATTTTGTACGGCCTTCAAGTGGATCGTCTTCAATGCTTTACGACCACTTTAAATACAGCAACCCAACTGTTCTAATTGTGGGTGAATAATCATCATACATTTCCAACATTCTTTCGTGAATTTGTTTTGGTGCTACACCCTCCAAATATAAGAATTTTATCATAGCAGGATATTCAATTTTTCCATTGTAAAAAATACTGTGACACGGCGGCACTAAATGGCTTTTGAACAAAGAATGAATTGGCAGATTGAAATAAAACTTCACATACCTGTACGTTCATATGAAGAGTGTACCAACAAAACAAAAAAATGGGCTAGTAGCAACGCCCTCTCTTATCGAACGACAAAACTTATTGAATTGATATCATGTATAGGGTCCGAAACTGACATATTGACTAATAGAGCACCAGTTAAGCTAAGATTTATTCTGATAACTTCATTGAAGTTTGATTTGAATACTGTAAAGTACAAAAATCAGACTTTTAAATATGTCATATGAAAAGTAGGCGTGGTTGTCATTCGATTTTGTCCATTTTCACCCCAAATTTCAAATCGGTCAAATAGTTCCTGAGATATACGATTTTATCTAAAAGTGGGCAGTGCCACGCCCGTTGACAAATTTTTATGACAGCTTTTTTATACCAACATGTTTGGTTACTGTCTGGTATCAGACATTTTCACAGAATTCGAAGAAATGCCAAAATGCCTTCTTTTCATCAAGTGTGACTGATTTAACTTTAGCGGTTTATATTCACCTTAAACCATTTTGGGAGTGGGACCATGCCCACTTTTAACATATTTTTAGCCTACAGGAATCCCTAGCTATTGCGTTCTCCTGTAATAATTTACCGACATTCCTAAAAATCATCAACAACCGAAACTTAGCACTTGGTTAGCCTAGACATAAACACAAATCGAGAGCTACGCATACAATTAGTATGTGTGTGTGTGTGTGCACAATATAATCCATGAAACATTAAGTTTGGAAATTATTGGCTTTGTCAGCGCCTTATCTGTTTAAACTCCAAATTAAACTGTCCCTTTTACAGCCAATTTACGAGGCGCATGAATTTAAATTTTAAGAACTTCTTCACCAGCATCCGAGCTTTACGAGTGTAGAACTCATCTACATTTGCTTGCATTCGATTGGAGCCATCAGTGCTGACTCAACGTTACTACACTTAAAATGCAAAAAAACACAATTGTTTGCGCACGTTCGGAACGATCGAATAAATAAACAACTTTATGAACTTGCCTGCAAGCGCCAGGCTACACACACATGTGCGCGCGGTTATGCATGAGCTTGTATGTACGTATGGGTGTGTGTGCAGTGTCAATAACAATTCCATTTGCCAACGCTCGGACAAGTGTAAATTTGTAATATTTTTTAGCTGCGCACACAATTTAGCGTCCGTGTGCGGGTGCACATGTGTGTGTGTGTGTTCGAGTTTTTTATGGCGCAATGCTCACTTTACATACTTTTCATTTTGTACCCACAACACTCAATTGTTAATAATATTTTATTCGATTGTTTTCTCTTTCTTTTTTTTTTTTGCCAGTTTATGCGCCATTCCCGGCAAGTTTTTACGGCTCGAGAGCGCATTCCAGAGCATTCCACTATTTTATTTCCATAAAAGTGCCACAAAAATGCAAACGTGTGAGTGCCGACATGAATTTATATGAGCAGAGTGGATAACGGAATGTGGCGAGATCCGAAATATGTGGCACACGCACACACACACTCAAACAGGATTATAATGTATGTGCATGCACGCATTTTATTCACAAAGGGAAACGCGCTGATGGAAATTCGTGCATAAACTTTTGTGTTTATTAAATTTTCGTGCATGGCAATTTTCCCAAATTGATAATAACTATCGCAGGAGCCTAAGTGTAGGCGCAAAAGTGTTCAAATTGCTCATACTAACACACACATAGATTCATTTATAGCCACGGGGTGGGTGTGTGTGATGTGAGCGGCGTAAAAGTTGTAATTTCACGGAATTACTCTAATTTGTAGACACTTTTTGATCTTCGCCTTCAGCACTCAGATGAACACATTTTTCAAATTTCGCGTCCTCTTCTCCTTCGTTACGACGCATGTGTTATCTGAGGGCCCTATGTACCACTTCGTTCTCATTAATTTGTAGCTGGCGGCGAAACGTATGCTTTCCACCGCGTTTCACAACTACACGCATTTGGAGATAAATAGGCAAGCAGGTTGTCAACTGGTTGGCCTGGTGCCCTTGTCTAGCTGCACGGAAACACTGTTTGAATAACTATCATGCACTAACATATACTTGTACATATGTTCACACATATTCAGTAACATTGCGCCCCTTTTATCTTATTCTCCTCCCTTTCCTCATACAAAAGTGTAGTATGAAGACCAATCATTCTTTATATCAATAGCAAGAAACATATGTTTGTGGCAAGTAATTGAACGGTAATCCAAGGATATGGCGATGTTAAATACGTGCTTACTCCTACTGCTGGTGGTTGGGATTAGCTTTGAAGCCATTTGTGTGAAGTATTGTGACTTTCCAGCAAATCCTCAAGCAACTGAAGGAATATCCCTCATATATTGTATGTTACACTCTATATATATATTCTTTAAAT
Source organism: Bactrocera dorsalis (assembly GCF_023373825.1). Lineage (NCBI taxonomy): Eukaryota > Metazoa > Arthropoda > Insecta > Diptera > Tephritidae > Bactrocera > Bactrocera dorsalis. Next base: position 640,113 of record NC_064304.1, read on the forward strand.
ACATTTTTTGTAATGAATTTAAGTAACGAAAATATTAAAAATAGAAAAAAATGTAAATCATAGTGAAAACTATGCCGTTGAATGAAATATGACACCCGACGGACGCGCTTAATTGGTACAAATGGCCAACACGGGCACGCCATAATGTGTGGTGTTCAGATATTCAAGAAAAACAGCAGAGTTTTTCCCAAAGCCCCACTCAAATGCGAGTCCACGTGCGCGGCCATTCAGCAGCATCGGTATTGACCTACATACACACATTCATAGAAGCTCAGGCGTTTATAAATTATTTGGATATAGTGCAGCTGTTGCACATAAATCTCAAACGCGTGCGACGAGCTGCGGTGGAAATTCAGCGGGGAACTAGCGACGGCAACTGGGCCAGCTGGTGCATGCAACAACTGCAGCTGCGTGTATGCACCATGGTGTGCCACCAGTCAATCACATGTGTGAACGCGCAGCCTGCCAGCGACGCCTTTTTACGACCAAATAACCATGCGGAGACTATTATTCCGCGGGTGTTTAACTTTAAGCGCAGTTCCAACCACAATGATGGCATTTACGCGCGCAATGTTGCAGCACTTTTATGTGCCATAAAGTCACTGTTGATGCGGCGACATCAGAGCTCCGAAACGCTGTAATATTTAAACTTTATTAAGCCCAAGTGGCATAAACGCAGGATTCTTCTAATTCTTCTGAAGGCTGGTGTGGTACATTCCTTATTTACTCCATTCATTTTTTTAAATCGCTACAACTCTATTAACTATATTTAACTTTATTAACTATGCGTCTCTCGCTCTCTTTCGTTAAGCACGAAAGATCACTCGTAATGGCCTTTCTCATAAGATCACTTGTACTCAGCTCATAAACCTTTACCTCACATTCAGTGCTTTTGAGACTAAGACTGATTTTCCAACTTAGTGATTGTTGTAGATTTCTCATTTGCAAGTGAAGTTCAAAAAAGGTATTTTGTGTTGTTGCTTTGTGCAGTTGCTGTTGAAATGATGATTGAATCGATTTAAGTAATACGCTCCAACATTGCAGTAGATCAAAGCCGTTATTGTCGGAATGGAGGGCAATTGGTGGTCACCACTGCCGCAAATGTTCATCATACGCACTGGTGTCGCCTCCATGTCGACAGTTGTTGCCGCAAGCATATCTACCCGAAGGCATTCGCTCTTAATCGACTTCTCAATGAATTGTACTTCACTGCCATTGTCCTCGTCATCGTCATCGTCGTCATGGAGCGTCCCTGTTGTGGGAAGCCCAGTTGCAGTGGCATCTTTGTGGTTTTTATTACATTTCGGTTTGTCAAATGGATTTGGTTGTGGCCGAAACGGCTCCGAGCTCCCACATGTACTCACGAAAATACAATCGCATTGCATTTGCAGTTCCGTTCGAATGTGTGTGTGTGGGCGTATGTGTGCGTCTGTTCAAGTGTATGCGGTTGATACACATCGATGCCTCCGGAGCGTCGAGTGCATCCAAACCAAAATCTCGCAATGCCCCACATCGCTCTGCATTCCATTCAAATGCCAATTTGTGGAAGTGCTCTCAAGTCCATCGCTGAATATTGACTGCTGCACACACTCACCACACACACACGCACTCTGTAGTTCGCTTGTGCGCTGCGGCTCTGAGCTGTGCAATGTTGCACAAAGCTCACAATAAAGTACACTCGACTGTTCTGTTAGTTATTTGCTTTTAAGTGTAATTAGTTTAACTCAACTCCTTCAAGCGAATACTCATCCACATTCGTCCGCAAGTAAGAACAGTGCCTTCGAGTAATGTGCAGTTGCTGATAATTGGCTTCCAATGCGGAAAATACGACCTCGATTGGCCTGTTGTGAACTTCACGAAACCGAAGTTCGCACTGACGGCACACAAATTGTGCTGCGATTAAAGCTCAAGCGTTTTGACAGAAGACCGAGCAAACAAGAAACGTATGCGAAGATGAAATTCAGCTCAATTAAAATTACAATCGGTTAACATAAAACACAAGCAGCTCCATTTGAAGAAGTACAATTAACGATGGCGAAATACTCGATGGCTCCACATTCTTGCTGAAAATGCAAAACTTTCATTAAAAATTATTTTAAAGAGAAATATTCCAGTGGAAAGGTACTTCATTATATCCCAGTTTCGCGCGAAAAAAACGGTGGAAATAATAAATGTTTTATGCGGCAGCTTTCAATCCTCTTTGGTCCTTTCCAAAATACTTTTGAAGAGTTTGAAATATAAATTGAGCGCCTGCATAGCGGTAGTTTTGTCGCAGTTAAGCGGCTTAGGGTTGCAACCCGCCGAATTTCGCTACCATGGAACGCTGATGTTGGCTGCGCTAGACGGGTGAGGCGGGCGAAACATAAATGAATATATTAATGTGAAAATATCCGCTTTTTACCGTTTCACACACACACACTCATACGCGGACGCAATTCGAACACGTTGCAGAAAAATAATTTAAATGAAAATTTCGGTAGTAGAATAACGGAGTGTTGGGAGTTGGGGTTGGCTGGAGGGCAACGGCACCTCCAAGTTGACGAAATTGAATTATTCCTCGAAAACAAGGCAGATAAGCTGTACAAAGGCAAACGAGCGATGGCATGGGCTCGTGTTGGCGTGTGTGCGCACTAAAATGCTAAAATGCGACACTTCTCATTTATTCCCTTGTGCCACAGCTGTTGCGACACGTGAGCGTGTGTGTGTGCGTCACAGGGTCTGTTGGGGACTGTTGATTTCGTATGCTAAACACATAAACTGAATTAAAAGCTTAAACAATTTACCGTAATGGACATGCCACAAAATCCGTTTAGAGATTAACTTTGTGGCGCGCAAACATGCGAGCGACTCTATTTACACGAGCTAAAGCATGCAATTAAGTAGGTAAGCCTGGACGCAAGTATGGAAATGCAGCAAATGAGATATGTCAAGTGAAACTTGTTTATGCCATTGCAGTGAATCTCTTATACTCAAAGATAAAGCAAATTTTTACTTTTCTTCTTCTTTGACAGCTCTCTCATTCGCATTTTCGCAATTAGTTACGTATACGCCGGGTTGGTCCTTCTACATTGCAACCTTGGCATATATCAGAGATAACTACACATACATATATTAGGGTGCCCGTTTTTAATTTCACTTTTTTGCAAACGTTTCACTTTTTTTCTTAAAAAAGATGCATCATCACTACGTCATCGTCCCGCATGATCGTATGAGCAACGCAGGATGTATAAATCACTTGCATGAACGCTCAGTCCATTAGATGCATAAAACGCTTATTTACGTTGGATCACTTTTTTAGTGCAAAAACTGAAATCTCGACGGCGTTTGCAAAAACAAAAAAATTTATTTTATGGGTGCTTAGAAATAGCTTTCCAGCGTAAGAACATGGCAGCACAGCCGTTTATGAAAAGCTATCAAAAATATTTTCCTACTTTCTATCTTCTTTGAAGAGAAATAGTTAATGGTTCATTAAAGACTTTGGCTCATTAATACGACTACCGAATTAGTATAGGGCAGTCGAAAAAGTCTCTTCGCATTTCTCACCAAATTTTAACTATTTTTTTATATTTATATTGAACTTTAATGAACCAAATAATAGGTTGTCAAAAAAGTCTTGCGATATTTGCGCTAGTTGTCGCTATTTTTATTCGTTGCATCGGGTCATGCTATACCTTTTTGGAAAGGTATATCGGGTCATTTCACGCGCTAACACGTGTTTGATTGATTGTCGTTTCTTTTAAGTCGTTCGTGAGTTATAGCGTCGCAAACATGGAGCAAAAAAAAGAAAAAAAACCGCATATTTTACAGTACTACTACGATAAAGGCAAAAATGCATACAACCAATATATACCATTTCGGCCGACCATTTTTTACCATTTTTCCGCCAGAGACATTATGTAATCAGTGTAAAGCTTTTATGATTTCTCGACGAAGAACTGCGACAAGTAATTTTCATAGGCTTCTCTTTGCTCCAATTAGGGAGTTCTGCATTGCCCGAAACAAATGGTAGTCCGATAGTGAAAGGTCAGGGCTATATGGTGGATGAATCAAAACTTCCCAGCCATGCTATCCGATCTGATTATTGCCGATCAAATACGAAACCCTTTCTGTTGATCAGTTCTGGCCGTTTTTTGGTAAAATGTAGAATCAATCGTTCGACCAGACTGGAACAGCTCATAGTGTATGATTCTTTTCCAATCCCACCAAACACTCAGCATAACCTATCGAGGAGTCAATACTGGCTTTAAGACCATTTGTTGAGCTTCATTATTGTCATATTTGATCCACATTTAATCTCCTGATACCATTCGCTTCAGAATTGGTTCAATTTCATTTCGTTTCAGAAAAGAATCGCAGATGTTAATTCGGTCCATTAAATTTTCACAGACAATTCATGTGGTACCCAAACATCGATCAAAACCGTTTGATGATGAATGTTAAGTGCCTTAGCATGACATGGCTGCTTTTGCGACGGTCTTGATCTTTTCTATAATTTCATCGACTTTTTCAACGACAGATCGACCATAGCGAGGTGCATCTTTCACATCGAAATTTCCAGAAGCGAGCTAATTATTGTTATGCTACACGAACTGATACAGCTTCGCCTCCGTAAGCTTCACAAATGTCATTGGATGCGTGGCATTCTTCCCTTTTTTATACAAAAATTTCGAAATATAGCGAATTTCTTTATTCTTTTCACTAATTTTTGAACAGCTGTAACTTTTTTTTAACTTCCACGAATTTATTATTTTTTTTTTTTGGTTAAATGAAGCTTAAATATAAATAATATAAAAATAATACCGTAAAGATGATTTTTAAAAATTTGTCGATTCCAGCGCCATATATCAAATATAATTTTGATCGCAATGTAAATCCGATAATAAATTTGTTCTTTTAGAAATACTTCGACTTCTATCGCCGATTATTTTGATGGCGAAAATGTGGGATCATGCAGCTACAAGACGCCCGGCTAATACCTTTGGGCAGTCTTTTAACTAGTTCCGTTATATGGACATTGGCAATAATTTCTAAATAAACTCAGTTACTAAAGAGCTCTTAAAATATTGAGTAAACTAGGGACGATGGGATCTACATTAAGCTCTTTTTATTTGGTGAGACCAATCACTAAAAAATTCACTGTTACTAATAAAACGCCACGTTTTAATTGTAGAGTTATTTTTCATCGCCTACGCCAAATCAAACTAGAGTTGTTATTAGAATCAGATGGAAATAGTAATCAGCAATATTTTATTTCAGTAAGTGATTTTTGGGGCAAACTAAGAAGCTTATTAAAATTGACTCTTTGACTCTTTTTGATTTCAGTAGTCCGAATAAGAATTTTAAGCTCACGCAATGAAAGTGAAGTGTGAATTGGTTCTCTGATTATCTCTGCTTGTTCAAATAATCTTGTTAGCAGCACTAAAAGAATGCACGCGCTCGCTTCGGTACAGTGATACAAAAGTCGCATTACAAGTCGGTTTGCACGAAGGACATGGTGAGCCAAACATTCATGTTTCACGTTCACATTTGTGAAAAACGGGCTGCTTTGGAGCTAAAATGCGTGCTGCCACAGCGTTATTGCCACATCCGAATTCTGCTTCGCTGCTTTTCATCATCACAGGTAGTTTAGCTCGTGCTCTGTGTTGCGGTCACTATCTTTTCGCACACTTGTTTCTTTTGATATTCCATATTCCACACGCTTGCACACTCTCTGGTGCCTTGGTTACCTTGATGTCTGGTATTTTGGCAGCTTGGCAGCTTAGAGCCTGGCGCTCGTTAACGTCAACTCAAATGGCTCAAAGATATCCGCTTGTCCGCCAGAGAGTGAATTCTTAGCGACCATCGGAATGCTTTGCAAATGCGTTTCTCTTTTATGGAAATTTAGCACGGCAGCTTCAAACTAAAATTGCAAATGTACCGCTATATGCTCATGTGATTGAGCTTTGCGTATCCTTTGAGTGGACAAGTGACAAGTGACTTCAAATTCCAACCCTCGTAAGCTTTTACGAGACAGCATTTCCTAATTTTTAGTTTAGCCTTTCTTTCAAAGATTTATCCGCGCTTTGATCATTAAAACTCGATTCGCCAATTAGTTGACTACCGAATAATGGCCAAAAACTACATGCATGTTTATAACGCTTCGCGAAGACGGCCAATAAAATTCAACACTGGAGTAAATTATTCATAAAGCTGAGGCCGTCATGCGTAGTCCTCCCTCTGACAGTGCAAACCAGTAGCAGCTGATAGCCTGCGAGCGTATCACACAATAACACGCACATCGCACATCGCTCACCCCGGCTGCGCTCGCAAACGCTAATGCTAATGCTCGAGCTGCAAGCACTTAAATTACAGCAATTACAGTTGCCATAATTCTTCCAGCTAATCTATGTTAATGTTTAGCTGCGCAAAGAACGCAATTAATTATGGACTCGCTTGCCAAAGACGACCAGCGCAAGCGAGAATATCTGCCAACAACTCCGACTACGAGTATTTTTCGCAAGATATTAACGTTTGGGGAACAGAGCTCCACAGCGTCTGTTCTGCATTTGTAAAGAGCAAATGAAAAAATGCAATTTTGAAACACGCTGGAAGCACTTAAGTTGGAAACCTGAAAGTATAAACCTAGTCTTTGCCGCCGTTTAAATCCATTAGCGCCAACCTTGAAGCGGGTGCTTGCATTTCTATGAGTTCTTGTGGACTGGCGAAGCAAGCTGCACGCGTGTGCATGAACCCGGTCTAAATGAGCAAAACCAGCTTGTGGGTGTCTATGTTTTGCCAGCTATCTAACCCACTGCAACCACGCTGGATAACTGAACAAGTGATTTTGTGGCAAACGTGCAAGTTTTTGGCAGAGCTCACATGTTGCAATGTCATTCGGTGAAGCGATTGTTCTTTCGGTCAAAGAAATGGCCTTAGCATGGCTAAACAAGGTGAAGGCGTTTTCCGAATAATGGACTTTTGCTTCAAAACCTGTCGAAGTCAAATGGGTTGTCGGTGCACAATGGTTGCACCAACTCATTAAGCCACAGCGGGAAAGATGTCCAAACACGCTTTAAGATATTTACTCTCTCACTTTTTCTCATTTACTTCTCGGTGCTGCTTGGAAGAGCCACTGTGCTATTCTGGTATCCACTTCAATTGCACAGCAGTTTCAGCTCAAATAGTTCTGTTTGGCAAAATTGTTTCTTAAATGCTGCTGACAAGCGCCTAAATGTATGCTGTGCATTCAAATCTATCGCATAACACCAGCTGTGCGCCTGTGTGCCTGTGTCCCAGTTGTGCATGTTGATGCATATTAATGCATGCAGTTACCACCCAGAGCCGGAGCCACCCTGAGGCAGCGTAAGCCAGTCTCCGGCGTTGGTCTTGGCCTCACTAAATTTACGGGCAAATTTGCTAGCGCACTCCTGCAATTAAACTCAAAGAAATGGAAAAGTGTCCGATTGGTAACGTAAGGACTCGCTGTTGCAAAATGAAAGTGAAGTGGCAGGTTAGGTGCCAAATCCGAAACTCTTTATGAATTTCTGTGTTCGGGCTGGTGAATCTGCAGTTTTAATTGTTTTCTGGCCAGCAATCTGTTTCTTTAGGTTTAAGGAACTACTATTTAACGAAATCGCGATATTTCTGTCTCTTGTTACTTTAGTTGTGCAAGTCTACTTAAGTACTTTCTCGACTGGTTTCGATTTTCTTGGTTAGACAGTTATGTTAGATATTTGTTTAAAAAATATTAATGTTTCGCCGAAGAAAGAAACGCAATTTCACAGGAAATTTATTAACGCTTAAAATGAATTGCAACAAAGAATATATTTGCATTTCAATTATTGTTCCGTTTATTTGAATGAAGTATTTAAGTGCTCGATTATTGTTAATTAAATTGCTATTTTACATATCTGAATAGGTGATTTCTTTAAAAAAAGAATATAGGTCAACTGGGAGCTTTGCTCAGCCGTGTTTTACAGTTTTTACAGTAATTTGCTCTGTCATCGGCATTTAAATAAGTTTTTTATTATTTCGTCAATTATTTCATCGATTCACAGATCGTTGCCACTAACTCAAAAAGGCGTTGAATTGAAAAAATTGTCACCAATAAAAAAAGAGAATTGAGTGCACTGAATCGGATAGATGCACGGAAGCATGAATACAATGAAGAGTTGTAGCTCTAAAGAGATATAACTGTGTGATGCGTACTAACAATGAGTAAGTTAACAATTAAATGCGATTTCACATTTCCTATAAAGGCTAAATGGATAAAGAAAATAGATAAAGAACCAAAACTGTTCAAGCCCCTGAAGAGAATATATGAACCCAGTGCTTCTACTTGACCTTTTACCAAAAATATCGGTCAATGTGTGAGATATATAATTGAAATTTCGTTAGAATCCTATTATCTGCATATTAAAAATAGTTTGAATCGGTTCAATGACCTCCTTAGGCCTTACATAACCAACATGAATATTTTCGAACTGCCGGGTGACTTTATACCGCATATATCGGCCAATATGTGAGCTATCTTAATAAAATTATGAGAGCGTGTTTATCTTATAACGGTGCTTCTTTGTACTTAGAATGAATTAAATCAAGTGAAAGTTCCCTCTAGAACCCATATAACTAAGAAGCTTTATTTAAAGGTACTCCTGAAGGTTCTCCCTAACTTCAATTCGTGCAAGTTACAAGAGTACAAAATGTGCGGTACTATTTGTTTCTTAACAGTAAATCCAAAGAATATTACCTATTTTAAGCAATTCTAAGCCTAGGAAATTACCAAATTTTGTATTTTCTGTTCTTCATCGCAGACTCTTCAAATAACATATCCCAATTTGTTGATATTTTTGACATCTAACTTGGACTGGACGGCTGCTAATATCGAAGTAGTAAACAAGCCAAAGGCCGTGATTTGTTAGCTGTTTTGTTGTTGTTGCAAGTTGAATTGATATCAGCAGCAATCTAACCACTCAAGCAAGTGCCGGCGAGGGCTAATGAATGCAATTTACTGTAGCCATCAACAAGTGCACCCGACCAGATACGATTACTTGCATATGTCCATATGTAGACATGTGGGTGTGGGTGCAGGTGTGGATCTGCTGAGGATATGTGGTCGTGAGAATTGCCTGCATAGCGACAATGATCGTCCTATCAATGTGTTGCTAAGTGACTAGTGTCAGAGCTAAAAATGGACGCTCAAGTAACTTCTGCATGACGATGTCGAGTAGGAATTTGCGTAAATACCATACATATGTCAGCATGTGTGTGTATGCGTGTGAGTGGTTGGGCGATAGCACGACAGGACGATATCAGCGCCGGAGCGATTCCGGAAAAAGTGCGATTGATGATAACGCAATGAAAACGTGCAATCACCGAGTAAATAGCAAAATGACCAGTAAAACTCCCATAGACTGCCGGTCACGTTGAATGTGGAATGGAGGGCAGAGACACGAGCAAACGCAACTAAAAAGTAAAACCAAAGTGAAGAGGAAAGGAAAAAGTCAGTATGGCAGGGCAGTAGGAGACATCAAATATGTACATATTGAAGAATTTAATTGAAAGCAAGTTGTGTGAAATGTGCGATGAAAAAGTCTTCTTTTTATGGACGAGCCTTTTAGTCGCTCATTTGATTTGTTAAAAGAGAAGAGAAAGCTCTTCAGCAATTAGGCGCTTTGTGAATAGGTTTCATTAAATTTTCGTAATCATTTCGGCTTTAATGAAAGCAATGTAGCCAACTAATTGAAAATTAAAAGAAAGCTGTGTACTCCTTCCTGAACATTTATTAAATCTTAATAAGTTGTTGGCTAATTTCCAACAAAAAGCATAAATTGCTTTATCCAACTCCATTTTTCTTAGGACAAGTAGAATCCGACAGCTAAAAAGTCCAAAGAGCCGAAAGGTGTTTATTAGCATCATTATAACCCACGGCATTGGTTAAAACGTGTGAGTGGATATTTTTGCCACACGTTTGCCTTCAACAGCACTGAAAAGTCGAGAATGAAGAGTTGTTCACACACGAATGCGTCAGCCGCTTGCTTTGTTCGCCGACGCGCTGGATACCAGCTGCTACCGCAAGGACATTTGTATTCCACGCACAAATAAACATTTGTCCACCACGCGTATTCACCAGCACAACTACAAAAAAGGATGTACAGCTTGTATTCATTAAAAAGTAACAAAACGAGGATTTTATAGCGGTACGAGTGCTCTGGCATCGTGAGCTAACCAGCCGGGGGGGGGGGTACGCAGTTGGCTGCAATAAATCCTCTGCTCAGAGCTTCACACACACACTCTTCTGCACGGTTGCACACCAGCGCGCTTACGCAGCGCCACAACGTCGTCAAATAAGTGACACCTTCGAGGCGTTTAGAAGCGTTGCTGGCGAGCGAAGGCAAGTATTGGCCGATAGATTTCAACAAGGCGTGTAGCCATACCGGCGGGACTCGCAAGCAGTTGCAGGAAATAAAAAGGGATATAGTGATAGAGTTCGGTATCGTAGATTGGACATGAACGCAGTTAAAATCGCACACCACGGATTTAAGGTTTCTTTAGCGAGCGTGCCGAAAGCGTGGACCATAGCTTGGCTTTATATTTATTGTTGGTTTATTGTGTTGAGTTTGGTGCAAAGTGACTTTTAGATTGAGCTAAATTGAAATTTTTTTGTTTCGCCAAAAATGTTAAAAATTTTGTTTAGGAAAAGATCAAAGTCCAATAACCTACCACTGAATGGTCAAATTAATTAGAAATCAAAGTTGCCAAAAATCTGAAATCTGCACATTTCTGTTTCATTAAGACTTCGTATTTATCCAAAAAGAACTCAAAACCCCTTCAGTCTACCAACTTAAGCTCCAACGGAAGGTTTACAATATAGCTTCTTGAATTCTTAAGAGTATTAACAGAAGTTACATACTCGTATTTTCTTAATTAATACGTCTCAGATATACTATAAATAGTCATACTCATAACTCAAACTATAAGCTTCTAAGGAAAAATCTCTTAAAGGAGGCTCCCGGTACTTTAGAAAATTAGTTGCCTTAATCGGCTCTCGCAGTAACAAGGAAGAACGAATTTCTGGGATAAATGTTCCATAACTGTTGTTACATATTTACCTCCCTACATTCATCCAATATTATTTATTTTCTCGTTTCGACTGTAGAAATTATGATGGAATGGCATAATTATGTAAGCTTTAAATTTAAATTAGCGTTGTCGAGTTGAACTCTGTTTTTTTGCTTATGGACAAATCCAAAGAACTCTAATAAGAAGCTGTGGCCTCTGTAAGCAGTTATATTTGCTCTTATTCCTTTTCCTCATAACGGTGCTCTTTGCGTGCGTGCTTTCACCCGCAATTCCGTCATTAGCATTCAACTTTGGCTGACTTATTCAATTCTCTCGCAGTCCCCTCACTCTCTCTCTTTCGGCTTCTTCTAATTTGTTGGTTTTTCATGTTGCCGGGATCACCGTTGTTCTGCGTCGCGTCGTCGTTTTAATGATTGCATTTCGCTGTGATTATGACAAAGTGGTATTTGGCAAATGGTCAGCGGGATTACCTGGAAGATTGATGGAAAAAAATGTGCAAAACCACTCCGCCGTAACGCCTGCGTAAATCAACGTTAGCGTTTATTTGATGTTCTTGCCGATGGGATGGCTTCTTGGAAAATGCATATTTTAGGAATGCACGGGAAGGGTTCGCTATCACGAGGAGCTTGCCACAAGGCGACCTTGGGTAAAAGCGAAACGGCGATGAGTCAAAAGGAGTTCTAGTTTTCTTGTCGTTTAGTAGCCACGGACGATGGCAATAAATTCAATTTAAGCATTTTTCAGCCGCCAACGGCATTTTTAGAATTATTTTGAAAAACTTGCTGAATCTCTTATTTAAAAGGGGAACAGTAAGCGAACCATTTTTATAACGCTTGTATGTACTACGCATGTACATATGTATGTATGCAACTTATAAAATGGGGTTGTGTAGTATATCAGTCAACCAGTTTAAAGTATTCACATAATTTAGCGGATTTGTTCGAATCAGAACACTTAGCCTCAAAACACCCAAGTTTTGTCTAGTTTATGAATGCAAAAATACTTATTTTCTTATTTTCGTTCAAATAACACCCTGTAAATCCCGGAATTCCAGTGCGACCTCAAAATACTGGCAATCGCTTTTGGTAATTATTCTTATAGAATATTACGAGAATAGAAATGGCAAATAAATGCAAAAAGTTTTAATTTAAATCTCTCAAATTGTCAAGTGCCCTTCAAAAAAGGCGAAACTGATTTGCTTATACAGTTAATTTCGCCTCGATAAAAACTCTAGCACTTGAGTTGTAGCCAAATAGGGGTCTAACCGAGGGGAGGGGGGGAAATCAACGCAAAAGTTACGGCAATAAAAGAGCACAAAATGGCCAACAACACGCCATTAAAATCCTAATAATAGCGAGGTCGTTAAAATAACAAAAACAAGCGAATGAAGTTCAAACCCTGAAGAGCGCAAGCAATTTACAAGCTTTTCAAAATGTCAAGGAAGAAGAAATACGAACATTAAATTCGTACTTACATTAAAACAAAACCTCCAACTCGGTACGTGGGCATCGGACTTATGAGTGCGTATGTATTTGTAGAATGTACATTTCGCCGTACCGGGCTCTCTCTGCGCGGTTTGATGATATGTGTTCTGCACATACACACATTTGCGGGTTTTCATTAAGAGAGTGTGTGCGTGCGAAAATTGCGGGCTTACTTCTTAAATGCTTTGACCTATTGTGCTTAAAAGGTTAACCTGTTAGTGGAAATATTTGGCTCGTCGCAGACACTGCGGCACTGGAGCGTACGAATAGCGGCATAATTCAACTCACTGAAGTCAAAAGTTTCACACGTTCAACCCAAATCAATCCAGCTGACATGCACGTGAAGTGCACACACTCACAGATACCATATCATACTTTCACATCAATACATGCACACTTCCAAAGCCGTTTTCTTCTTTTCTCTTCGCTCGAGAACGGCTGCACAGATTTCACTTTTAATTTTGGTTAGGTAATATACATAGATGAGCTTCTCATTGCCTTACGCAATATATGAATTATTTTTGGCAATGGATTGTGGGAGTCTTATGGCAACGTCTGTTGCTATCAAAGGCCATTCTAGCATAGGCGACCACATAAAAGCGTTACTCATCCGAACACAAAAAGAGCGTGTGGTTTTTAATGGATTACTGCAAAAATAATTAGCTATTTGTAGCAGCAGAAGTAGAAGGCGCTTAAGGTGCGAAAAATCTTAAATTTATTAGAACTTTTTGTAAATAGTCAATTACCGATACCTTTGTGTAAACACATTTTGTTTTTGCTGAATTAACTCAAGTATTTTACGAGATTATTAATAACGAGAGCTTTTCGTAGTTTTCATGAGTGATTATTAGCGGCCAACTTAAAAAAAAAACAGTAATAATTAGCCGCAAATAAATATTGAAATAAGAATAAGTGTTCAATACGTTTCTTAATGTTGCTAGCACAATTTCGAGTCCGCTCAAAGTCTCTCACAATGCCACAGGACCACCATTCTCGAAGGATACACATATATTGTGGATTTCCGCTTCCGTCCACTTGACACCCACCGCAACTTGGCCACACACCCTGCTTAGATGCGGACCGTTTTGCTAATCCCCAAGCTGTCAAGTCTGTCTATTTGTTTGTATTGTTTTCTTATGTGCTCTGATGTACACAAGAATTAAGAGAATTGCAATTGTTGGACAACAACGATTATTTCCCTTGAAGCTTGCTTTTAAAGCAAAACAGTTTATATATTTTAAAGCCGCTATAATTGCACATAAATGCCTTGCGTTTGTCAAAAGTGTTTCTTCTCTTTCTCATGTCACTTTTAGTTTAGAAGCATTTCGTCTGATAATACTGGGAGGAGCTCATTGAGTGCTGAGGCAAAGCACGAAGAATGAAATTGTTAGACTGCTTAATCCCATTCGACTTTTTACAATCACATATTTAAATACTTCTCAGCCTAAGTGTAAGTAAGTGTAAGTACACTTAAGTATAACAAAAATTACAGATAGTATTAAATAACTCAGCCAATATTAGTACAACATAAGTTAGGTAAACGCTGCCTTCATTAACTTCGTCATTAGTTTAGACAAATTTCCGATTCCCGAAACAACCTTCAATCAACGAGCAACCACCACAATCCTCCTAAAGCCCATGAATTTTCGTTGTTGTTTCGACAATCTGTTTTTTCCGCCTAATCCGACTGAAAATGAATTCAACTTAGCGTAGACTCTTGATTCCAGGGGTATGTACCCATATGCACATATGTTTGTCTGTTTGTGAAATGATTCGTTGTTTGTTATTGCTTCGCTTAGTTGCTTGTTTCCTGTCAATTCTCACCACTTTGTGTCCATCTCGTTTAAGTACCGTCTGCTTTCGTGGTGTTGCACTCTTGGTGTTACCCCAGCATTAATTTAATCAATTACATTAACGCTTGTTATTTGATTTATCTATTGATTTCCCATGAAACACAAAACGTCAAACCAACACATGGAACTTTTCGTTGATTTGGAAGGGTAATGTAAAGCTATGCGTGGGCGTGCTCCGTCCCTTATTAAATAATGTTTACTCGTGGAAAACGATGGATTTTAATAGCCCATGGATATAAAATTTAGAAGTGCCATACAACTTTTCTTTTCACAAGCCTCGCATCACTGACTCCAATGATAAGACCGATATTTGGAAAATACGTTTAATAGTATTTCTTAAGACGCTATCTCAACCAAAATAACTAGTTAACGGAAAGCCCAAGCACAGCTTTAGATGAGCGCACCCGCCTAATAATTTTCAGCAAAATTTTAGTATTAACTTAATGTAAGCAAACATCCCTCCGAATGCGATACAATCTACGACTACTAAAGATACAAATATTAACCTTCTTCTGCCGCTGATTCTTCAATTCACATGTCTGAGCAGAGCCTTAACGGTGGAGCGCATTCCAGTTCACTTGTCACCAGTGGCATAGTTGATCCATTAAAGCTTATCTAACAACAACCGCTGTCAGTATTTTTGTATGTATGCATGCATATATAGTACACATATTTTAGCAGCCCTTTAGGAAATGAACAGAAAGAAGCAATTTAAGAGATGCGTGAGGTATATCGTTAGGACTAACTCCGAACATTACTTATTAAGAGGAGGAAATCGAAATACCCTAATATTGATAATGTTTCTATGGCACGCAGTTACTAACTGTAACGTATATATATGTATGTAAATGGAAGCTCATAAATTTAGTACTCATGGATTTACAGGAAATCTTAAAAATGTTTCGAAAAATATCAATTAGAAAGTACCACCAATATTATAATGAAGGGACATCCGAACCGAAGATGAGATCCTTGCTGTCGTTGAACATTCCAACAGGAAGCAATACAAAAAATTATTCATATAAAAGTTTTTGATTTAGAACCTTACACCAACCATCATCGTGTTGTACCTCTAACCTTGCCAGTTTTCTACCCAACATAATACACACATATTTTATATTCGAAAAATCTTTGCTTCTTGAAGCGCCGCAGCCTTTGGCCTCATTGGGTTATCCAGCTAACCAGACCGCATACTTTCACACGCACAGCGAGAACAATGAGCTGTCTAAAGCACACATGCACACACACGCTGCCATGTATGTCTATAATATACAGGAAAAGCACACTAAATAAATAAAGTTATAGCCAGAGAAGACAATAAATGCTTATTAAGCAATTTCCATTTATACCAGCACCCCCTCCGACCATTCTAGCACCCGACATGACTAAAGCGCTCAAGCGCGAGCTCCTAGAAGCTTATGAGCAGATGTGGATTCTAGCATTCACCGATGCCTACATGTTTATTCGCTTTCATATTTTCTTACTAGGGTGGTATGGTGCACGGGTATACATTTCTTAGAAACACAAGTAGCTAAGCTATTTATCTCCTCCAAGTTTTTCCGCAATAGCGGTTCTTTCATTTTAAGCCATGCATTGTCCACCTTTCTCACAAATACTAAAGCCAGACAAACCCATAATGAGAACTCAGGGCTTTGCTGGCTTTATTAGCCGTAAGTTATGGCGCTGAGCCCATATTGGAACCACCCTAACAGAGAGACTTTTGTTCGTTGAAGACGTGTTCAAATTGAGTGTGTGTGTGTGTGACATTTAATAGTTGCGCCTGAAATGCGAAGGAGCGAACAAATAATGGCTGATATTACAAATTACAACAGACTTTGATGGGCGGCTAGGCGACAACTGATTTTTATACCCACGTTTGCACAGTGAAATCACACTGAAGTGAAGAGAGTAGTTAAGTAGGTGTTAACGGGTGACTCGCTGTGAATCGGTTCTTGACAAGCGCACACAATATTGCTTGGCATTCCAGCAGTCAGACAGCCAAAGTCTTTGTCAATCGAATAATGTGAGCTTTTCGGCTTGTGTTAGACTTCCACTCTCATATTATCGTTCGAATTCGGCGTAGGCGTGGCATCGAACGTGTCACTACATGATTTGGGCAATTCTGTCGCTGACTGATAATAGAAACTACACCTCATACACATTCTATAGCTGTACATGTAGCAGTAAAAAGAAGCAATATCATTTCGTCTTTTATACCGTTTTAATACTTTAAAAATCTTCTTGAAGTTACGGCACAATATCTTTAGCGAGAGTTATTGAATTCACATTTAGAGTTCTTGAGAGAGCAGAGTTCATACGTAGCGTGCATAGAGCAGAAACGAGTAGGACTAGATCTACTTTTAAACATACGGAATACGGAGGAGTAATCGCATATATTTCTGCCAGTTTATAAATTATACAAATAAAATTTCAACTCACGCTAAGATCCATCAAGACAAAAAGTTATATTAATTTCTTGATAAGTCCTTATTAGGTTTTTTTCTCGGACTGCCTTAGACCACACTTATCTCCTCCCTTCGTCCCGAAGTTTTGAGCTTTCATTTCGGCATAAATTTGAAAATTTATTATTGCTACACATCTCTCTTAATCCTATTGCTGGTTCTTTCATTTTATCATTTTCAGCACTAATAAATCCATAGCTTTGTTAAAGCAATAAGGACGCCGTTCGTACCATCTGTCGCCCTGCGCGTAATCCCTCATTCACGACTCGTGTCCTTGTTTTATTAGTTAAAGTTCTGCTTCCAAATACAACAATTGATAAATATTTTCCTTCTCTTATTACAGTAATATATAACTGATCTGCATTCGTATAGGTATGTGTGTATGTACCAGAAGATGATATATTCACTTAAGTGTTCAAGTTGAGCTCAACTTAATGTGTTAAATTTTTATTAACAATCTTGCACAATTTTGTATCGTCCCTTTCCCTTTCACTTTCAATGCTCGTATTTGTATTGTGCTCGTTTTATGGGCGCGGCTATAAAATTTAATATGCACCGAGATTTCACTGCTCAGCGGTCGGCTTTGTGTGTCTTTGCTGGTTGATGTCATCACAAGGTAAATGCAGAAAAACTCATAGAAAAGATGTAAAAGCACGGTGCGAATGTCTGTTGACAATGAGACAGAAAAATAATTTATTGCACTGATGAAATTGATGAGTAACTTTTGCCTACAAAGTGGATATTTAGTCATTTTAAAAATGAATTCGATATATAAATGAGTCCCCCGCCTTCGCACGACTAGATTAATTCAATTAAAGTTTATACTGAAATACAATTTTGAATTAATCTTAAAGGAAATTGTGAATTCCACAAAACCAAAGAAAAAGCAATTCGTTTTGGTGTCGGCATGCATTAAGTAAAATAAAAGCTTTTATTAGAATTAAGTCAAGCAGCCTGAGACACGTTCAGATAAAAAAATTCCAAAATCCACCGGAATGTAGGCAGGCACATACCTACATAAACGAGTACTGAGCACACATATAAAATAAACTATAATTCCAAAAAATTTTACCAACTGATCGCGAAGCTCATACCAATACTACAAGTAAGATGAATGATACAAGTAACAGACAGACTCTCACAAACCTCATTGTATAAAGCCTACAAGACTCAAGGTCATATGACCTTAGCATTTTCTGAATAAAATATGAGAAACAACAACTAAACCACTTAAGTCATATTTGAGAAACAGACAATTCTATCTTGAACAAAGTAAATGTAAGTTTATCTCTCTGAATGTGGCTTCATACACTAAAGAATAACGTCTGGTTTCACGTGGCACCAACTGCTAAACAGAAGCTCTAGTATATCCAAACTAAATGCAAATAGAGAAAAAGTTGTCATGCTGATTTATTGTGAAACTTGCTACTCTTGCAATCCAAAAACCACTCACTGGAACAATTCCGGAATATTTCTTTCTAAGCTTTCATATATAGCCCTCCTCACCCTTTTTTCTAGCTTTGTGCATGTGAACTCGTATTTGTTGTTGTTTTTTTCAACTGGTTGGCGAGTCACGTGCAGCTGAATTGGCCTTGTTGCACTATATGGAGCCACCTGCACCGCACGCACTCACTGGAAGCAATAAAACCAACAAATGTCTGCGTGTACGTGTGTGCACAAATGTAAACGGTAAAATTCGAAAATTCGCATCAAATTGCGAAGTCAAACAGCGGGGTGCAACAAATTGTCTATCATTTTTCGCATCAATCATTTTTATGTGGCTGCGCAAAAAATTGCTGCAGAAGAAATTTACGGCCCCGACATAAAACTCAAACCTGTGGATTCGCATTACACGTTGTGCAAGTGAGAACATCCTTTTTACTGCGCAAATATTCCTGTAATGCACACACACATATTCATATAGAAACATACGCAGGAACACCACCAAGCGTTGATGCCACACGAGGAAAGTCCGCTCTGCGTATTTAACCACAAAAAATGCAGTAAATGTCGAACTCATGCAAACTTCATGGTTCGGTTCCGCACTATTTGCATTTTAAGCGAAAGTTTCCCGCGAAAAAAATCAACAAAACTGGCTACATACGCTTCGTTAATCCGTTAGATTGTTTGCAGTTTTGGAAACCGATAAACAACTGTAAAGCTTGACTTTGCACTCATTACTCTATTGGAGTCAATTCTCGCATTTTCTTTTCAAGTCGACGGGGCGTATACGCAACATGAATTTATTGAAATGAAATGTGATTTAATCAAAGGAAAACACCAAATATGAATGAAGAAGAAAACTAGAAAGGAAGTACTGTGTCTTTCTTATGCTAACATCTCAAGATAAGTCGTCTTTTTTTCTGTACGAGTACAATACAAATAAAAATATAATTAGGGGACTTTTTTTCCTTTAAAGTGACTGCGATGAGAATTCTATTAAAATTTGTAGTACTATTAGCTTAATTGACTATTTAATTTCACTTAATTGGAAACCTTCGCAATCAAACCGAGAAAGCAACACTCAAAAGAAGGCACTTTCCTACATCACCCCAAGCACTACCGTCGGTCGCATGTACGAATGCAACGGCCATAAACACCGAAGGCGGCCGGTTGCCTGCTGGGGGTCGGGGTTAATCTTGTTATCCACAAATTGCCCGTATTCGCTTACGAACAAACGCAAATGCATACAACGCATCTCGGTGTGCCTATGTGTGTGTGTGCGTCCAATGTGTTGCGGATTAAATTTGCGTATGTGTGTGGGCAGAGGCCAATGTGGATAATTGTTTGTATTTCAATTAACATTTCGCATGTAGGCAAACAATGATAATAAACACAACAACACCAACAAGGGCATTTGCATGCAACGCAATAGTACAGCAAAGCGCACAGCACCAGCAATAACAACAATACAGGTGGAAACGTCCATTGTTCACTGCAGCCAGTTGAGAAGAATCGAAATCAATTCAACGCAGGCTTTAAATTAACCAAAACAATTGGGCCGATAAACTGTGGCAGCACTAACATACGCCCCCAACCCTGCATTTCGACATGCCCCCCAATAGGCAATTTAGCACTGAACAGAGTTGCATGACTTCCAGCTGTGCTGTAATAGAAGTAAAAGGAGTAGAAGGCGTCACACATGAAAGGCTCTATATTTAATTTCATTTTCGATTGCAGTAAATTCAAACCAGCAATTTGCGCATACAATTTTACTTAAGATAAGCTTCGGCCGAAAGATAGAAAACAGATGCACTGATAAGACAGTGCTCTTTGAGGCCATTATATCGACAACTCCGTCCTTCTGGGCTGGCAAGCTCGCTCCGTCTTTGATGCAACTGTAAATGCAATAGAGCAGATACTTCGGAATAGGAAAAATTGTTAAAGAAAATTTACATAAATAAATAAGTTGGCAGCGCCTAAAACTATGCTTTGTACAGAATAACTCAAGCGCAGAGTGAATATTTGGCAAGTATACAACACAAACAAACGCAAAATACTTGTCTGCCAGCAGGTAGAATATAAGGCATTGCAATATTTCAGAATAAATCCCGATCACAAGCAACTATGTAGAAATTATCAGAAATCTGTGAGATGTTTTCAATGGCCGAGAGATGTTTGTGTTTCATAATACTTTTCGAGCAAATCAATTAAATGGAATATTGTGTCAAACAGAGAGCTGAGTGTAAAGTTTATTTTCATTTGCCAATATTTGGATTTTAAAGCAAATTACTTGTTAAAAGCTCGCATAATGTTTATCTTTTAGTCTCGATAAATTTCAAATATGCATTATATATGCAAATATTAAGGCAAGTGTGTGTTTACTGTCCATCCATCACTCAATTAACACAAACACACACACATATGTATACAAAGCACATTCACATGCGTAAATGTGTATTTTAATGAAATGCAAACATTTTCAGCGCGGAAAATTTTAACAAGTAATGGGGCCACTCGAAATTGGCAAACTGCTCGAAAATGGCTTGTCATGACAACTAAAAGGAAGCCGATCGCTTGAGCGGCTGAAAATGCGCTAATCAGTGACATGGCTGTGCTTACAAGCATTTTTTTATTCGAAACAACTTCATCCCTGTGGGATATACTCTTAAGCATGTCGAGAAGCATGACTCTCAGAGTTGGAAAATAGCTTCTTACGTCGTGGAAAATTTATAGATGCTCCTAAGAATGCTCTCATAATCCATTCTTGATCAAAAGGATGTTGCGAGGCTAATCATGTAGTTTACTCCGCCTCGAGATGACTTAATCCAACCGAATTTGAAAAAAAATATAGACCGCTTTCGCGCGATGTTTAGGCAGAGTAATACTTTCGCTTGGCCCCACATGGAAATTCTTCTAAAAATGGCATGAAGAAAATGCGTAATAAATATTTCAAGAGGAATACAAAGTATTTCACGTTGATGGGATGCGTTGCTCTACAACAACGTCAGAAGAAAACGAAAATCTAACCTAGCACGCACCAATACACACCAACATCATCTTGCCACCAATACATACAAATTCATGTTTGCCATTAGTAGCAGGTGGGCGTGTCCTTGGGTAAGCTGAAATATATATTTACTTGTATGTTGACAAAGAATGCATATTTCATCTGCGAAGAAGCGAAACAACGTTGAACACTTTCACAAAGTGGCATTTCTGAAATTCGCATTTTCACACAGTACAACAAAAAGCCAAGCAAAACGCGCCAATTTAAAATAAGAATTGTGGAAGATAAATTATCCCACTCTCACACGCACACACACACACGCGCACACATTTCGAGCAATGCCATTGACAATGGCAACAGCGAGTGCCAACGGTGAGTAGCTGCGTCAGCGCCACCGCGCGCCCCCTACCCTAACGTACGTGCGCGCATCACGCCGCTTCCTTGGCAGCTGCCAAATTGCCGCTCGCCTGGCATTGCACTTGAACGCACGCAAGGCTATTTGCATTGCAATTCGACGGTTTATCCACTTTTACCTCAATATTGACACTTGCACAGCCAAATATTCACACACCTTTCTATGTGAGTATGTATTCTGCTGTGTGAACATGTGCACGTCTGTATGTTTGTATATTCACATGAGATAATGCCTTTTATGTGTGTCTTTCGACTTGAAGTTGAAATAGCAAACTTATTATATTGATACAGTTCTTTTAGTGAGGGGCGTGTATATCAATTAAAATAATAGTTATTATTATAAATATGGATTTGATTCAACAGCTTATGGCACTAGCACCGAAAATAAGGCTAATATTGATACCTCTCTTTGGCTTTGCATTGACATTTAGTACGGAATAGCCTTCTGAAGCAGTTATGCTACTTGGGCAACGGTAGATCTGTATTCAGCAAACCCCTTTTCTTTCTACTGAAGACATTCTCAAATATATCTTTATTTTAAAGTTAAGAACTTAGCTATTTTTTTCATAGAGGGCAGACAAAGCACGCCAAAAGCCTGGCTTAAGGATGTTGGGATGTAAAGCGAACCCTGTTCACGTGCAATAAAAATCTGGATACAGCGAACCAAACTGGTCTGGTTTCTAAGTTCTTGCGTTTATTCATCCCTTAACTGATGACAGCGCTGTTTTTAAACTTCACATTTAAAGTATTTAGCGTTGCCGTTCCTCATAATATCAGTTTTTCTAACACTCTACTTTTGCTTAACTAAGTTAACCTCTCTTTCCCAAAAAAGAAAAAGCAATGCGATACAATTTTCATAAATAAATAATTACAAAAAAAACAATATTCATGCCCATGTGTGCTTAAAAACAAAGCGAGAATGACAAAAATATACCACATACATATATATGTAAGTATGTATGGAAGGTTTTGCGTTAAACGAATTTTCACTTTGTCATAAAATTAAATGCAAGAACACTCAATTTACATCACACCCAAACTGCAGTCATTAGTAAGCAATTTACACTGAAGAGGCCAAAATTAATCGCCCTGGATCGTGGCCAAATTTTGTGGTCTAGCTTCAAGCAAATTAAAACCAGAACTGAGCAAAGAGGAAAGGGAAGAAACAGAGTTCCGCAACACTTCGCACTTCAAACTTATCTTAAGCATCGATTGTGGAGGGTTCACTGTGGGAATATTTACGTAGACAAATAGATTTGTGCCAATCGATTTGTATATGTTTTATTTCTGGGTGTTTCACCTAAATTCAAATTCACCAAAATTCGCTGTTGAACAGGCTACAGAGTGCAGAATGCTTGCTTCATTATTTCGTATTTATTGACCAGCAGCAGTTGGTCCAACCGACTCACACACATTCAAACCTTTAGCGCAGTGCTTTTATAAAAAGTTGCATGGCTGTATTTATGTGACTTATAAAATAATTAATAATATAATTTATTAATAGCATTTTCTGAACTGTTCTCTTTCTCTCTCTTCCCTTCTTTTTCTTCTAGTACGCCAACGCCTTGGACGGCTGCCAAAATAATCAAGAATCAAGTATAATATTAGCGACTGCTATGCTCTGCTGTGCTATGTGCCATGCTATGCTACGGATGGCCAAATGCTTAATTACGATGCCAATGCCGATGATAATGGCGATGAGAGGAGGCAAACGAAGTGAAGGAGAAGGCAAAAGCAGTGGTCGCAGAGAAATACTACAATTATTGGACAAGCGCGCTAACATATACCTATATGTATGTAATGGCATCAATCTGTAGCAATGACAAAAGTAACAGCAACAACAACCGCCGCTAATAATATTACAAGACGATATAACGGAAACTTAAAGCATCAACCGCTTATCCAAGAACAACAACTGGCGCAAATACGAAAGTTTCCCAATTTCTTTATTCCCCCTTTGTATGCGTCCATATGTTTATGGATAAGTGTGCAAATGTGCGTGTGTTTACCCGTAATACCATTTTATTAGCGGGGAGACCCCGCAGAGGTGAATTTCGATTTTGTTTTCGTCTCTGTGTGCGTTCGTGCGGCAATTTCGATGGCCACTTGGCTTTGAGAATCATTTCACGGTGACAGAGTCCTTTAATTACCAAGTTATATTTGCTGACCGAGGGAAGAACGCGCGCGCAACCGAGCAGCACGGCTGATGCGGTTGGGATGGAGGAACGTGAACTCTGACACTTAAAGTCAACATTTTCATAATCGAGCTTAAGCAAAATTCATCCATTTAAATTCATAAATTAAACGAATGTAGCGCCCAAATGACGTGAAACTCGGTGCAGCGCTGCTGGCGCCGGCGCTTTTTCCTTTAATTAGTGAGCCAACGAAACAATATTATTTTTGAGCAAATGGCAAATGATTGAAGTGTCACTTAAGTGCCGACAACCAAATAAACCTATGAGCGCTAGAACACACACATGCGTACATACATACATACTTACACGCCTAGAACGCACACAGCATATTTAGTATATGTATGTGTGTATGTGTGTGAACATTTGATGGACTCGCTTAAAAATAAACAAATATCAGAGCGTGGAAAACCATATCAAAATATTATAAAATGTAAATGCTTGTATGTATGTTGCAGATGTGTATGTACGTGTAAAAATAGCTCAGCAACGCTGCGCCAAAAACGTGTGAGTTTATAAAAAAGCAAATAGCAAAGCACGACGTGGCAGTCTGACACTGCGCCAGTCGGCGGCGCCCAAACCGACAAACGCTTTTGACCGCGTATACGTAGCGCTGTCCCACGCCGGGAGCCTCGTTTGACGCATCGACGCGTTCGTGTGGCGAAGTGCTGTCAGCTGCCAGGCAAGTGCCAGGGCATGAATATGATTTGCGCATCTGCCCAGAATAAATCAATGCACAGGCGAACAGGGTGCTGCTAGTGATGCTTATGAAAGACAATTATATACCTATAGATCAGTTCAAAATCATATTATTGTCGAGGCGCGGTCTACGTTAGGTGTTATTTGATGATTTTAATTCATTTGGCCTAATATTACTTATATCAGCCACCCGCAAGGATTTCAAAACAAAGCTTTACATTGATAATCGATCTATACCCGCCAAGCTTTCTTTCTTAATGGTCTCTGTCAATGGGGTCTCTGATGTACATCTATAACGGTACATCAAATGATTTGTGGGGGAACACGTCCACGAGGATATCCATCCGCTTACTACTTTCTTCAGCATTTCAGTATATTCTTCTGGATAGCATACTGATTTCATCTGATTGACCTCATTGTAGTTATTTTGGGTATCCAAATGTCGTCTTATAAATTAGACCACATACATATACATCCTTCCAAAGAAAATGCCACCCTTTGAAAGTCCAATAACTAGATTTGTTTATTTCGTTTTATTGTTTCAAGAGGAACAATTTAAATTCCAGTTAGAAAAAATTTTTATAAAACAATTGAAATTGTAGAAAACCACTATTGTTGCTAGACAACATATGCAGGAAGAAACCTGCAGAAATGCAACATTGATATACAATTTTCAAGTAACAAAACCAAAAACTAGGAAATGTTTAATGTACGAAAAAATATTTATTTATTTATTTATTCAGATTTGAAAAAGAAAATTAGAAAAGACAAAACGCTTTGGCAAGTGCAAGAGGAGAGGCCAAGAACAAATGCGAAAACGACAAAACAAATTTTAAATTTCAGAAAAACGCCACATTCATTCACATATAACACGAAAACGACTACAACAAAACCAAGAAACAAAGCACAACAATAAAATTAAAATATTAAGAGCAATCAAGTAGTGGCCAAGAGACAGTGATCATTAAAAGCAACAATAACAAAACAAAAATACAAAAAAAAACAAGAAAAAATACACCGCCAATCATCACAACACAGGAAAGAAAACAACAACTAGCAACAACAACAATAACACAACAGGGCCGAACACATCCAGCGCCTAGCCTAGCCGCAACCTAGCCACGTTCGCGGTGAAGGTGACGGTGACGGTGACAACTACAAACAACAGTTTATCAACAACACTATACAACAACAAGAACAAGCACAAATCACATAAATAACAAAAACGACAACAAGAAGCAAGCGTTTTCTAGCGTTGGTGTTGTTGATGGCGGATGGACTGCGATGGCGGTGAGGGCGCGTCGGCACGACTGGCAGCGCTGGTGACGTGTGACACAACGACCAGGACAGGCCGACGGCCGACGGTGGACGGTCGACAGGCCACTTTCCACCATGCTGCCTGCAGTACAGTTCGGGGCGTAGAAAGCGAACCGCGCGTTCCATCAGCGAACATTTCTTTCTTCTGCGGCGGCTCGTCGGCGGCAATCGAACGGCCCAAGTGATAACAGTAAATTATTGTATTAAAAAAAAAAAAACAAATAATACCATTTCAGAGAATATATTGAAGTGGAATTCTAGTAAATTGCAAATTAATTACAAAGGCAAAGCCCTCAACGCGCTCAGTGCAAGGCGATTTAATGAAAATAAGTAAAATTAAATTAAATTCAATAAAATTAAGGAATAATGTGGTTTGTTCATAAATAGTGAAACAAGTGAAATAGATATTTGAAAGCAAAAATAAGTCGAAACATTTGTGCGAAAAGGTTGAAACAACATGTCTACCAATACTCCAACAATGCTTCCATTAACTATAACAACAACAACACCCAACCAAACCGCAATCAGTCAAACAGTGCAAAGAACTAAGAACGCATTCGCAACGCGTCGAAAAAGACGAAATTTGTGCAGTGAACTTGAACAGTGCAACAGAAACCGTGTGGCGTCTAATGCCACAACAACAACAACAACACGAATTGCAACGAGAAAAGTGGCAAATTATGCCGACTTCCCAACGCCAACGACTGCGCTACCAACAACAGTGGCGGCAATGGCAGCAATGACAACAAGAACAACCACAACAACAATACCTGCAACGACAATGCATGCGGCAGTGCCGCAACTTGCCACAAGGACCGCAGTGTCGCGCACAGCAACCACAACACCACCGCCGCCGCGATTATCCACTGCCCCGGCGGCAACAACACCAGCAACACCATCAGCTGCAGCGGCAACTGGTGCAGCCACCATGCACCAACGAAGACATCACTGTCAGCGGCGCGCAACTATAGCAGCAACACCAACAACAGCTCAGGCCCACAACATGACAACAGCGTTGCCGCGTGCACGCGCCGCCAGCCTCGGCTTCAACCTAAGCACGGCCTTCGCGACCGCTCTCCTCCACACCAGCGTTGCAGTTGCAGCCGCTGCCTCGACACAGACTCAAACGCAACTCAGCGCCGCTGCCAAGCACCAGACGCCCCAGGCGCAGGCCGTGCTGGATAGCGGCATGCTCTCACAACTGGACTCCAACGCCACTTCGACGTTGCTGGGCTCAGCAGGCGTCACCATGACGCCGAGCAATTTCACGCTACTGGACGACGCTGGCGCCGATGGTGTAGAGGGCATCAACGATGTCGCGAATAGCAGCGAATGGTTCCATGTTGTGTTATTGGTGCTCAAGACGTCGCTAATGCTCTTCATCATAATTGCGGCCATTTTCGGAAACCTTCTTGTCATTATTTCTGTGATGCGAGTTAGAAAATTAAGGTAAGTAAATATCTTATTTGTTCATTCGGTTCATTTTCAACTCGAGACGCAAGGCTTTGAACAAATTAAATGAAATTGCATGAGAGAATGGGGGACAGCAATAGTAACAGGTCCTGCATGAAGTTCTCCATCAACAAATACATTAAGTAACCTTGATGGGGAATTAACCAAATCGCCATAGAAGGCTTTGGTTAGCCGTTTCCACTCAATGACTATAAGTGTTAGTTTCATAACTTCATTAGCCGATTGTTAAAGCGTAAAACATTGAATAATACCACATTTTATATCACTTGGCCGCGCTTTTATGCACTTAATTTGTTAATCTTGGATCGGATAAGATGCATTCATTCATCCTTTAATGGCAATCAGAAATCAAAATGTTTATTTGTAAATTTTCTAGTGTGAGTATTCATCAAGGCCGCCATTTATTGAAAATCTTTATTGGGTAATTAGTTGAGATCGTCTTTCAAAGATGCAGCTACCTATTTTCGGACCGAAATTAAATTCGTCGACAAGCGCGTCACATTAGCGTTAATTAACAAAGCAAAATAATGCTTACATACATTTACATTGATACTAAAGACCTTAAAGGCACTTGCCATCTCAGAATGAAACTTGGCAACTTCGCTCAGCAACGCTCGCGATTTCGCTTATTAAAGCTGTAGCGGTAGGCAGGCAACGCCTTAAGCGCGCTTCGATGGCTAAGTGACTGATTCGCCACGGGTGCGGCAGGCGCTTCAGGGGCTTATTTTATGCGTGCTGTCTCCGAAACACACACAGGCTTTAAGCGATGAAACGAGCGCTGGCAAATTCAAAGGCCAATTCCATTTAGGAAAGAAGTAAACATTGGCAATGCATGCAGCCAGAAGGCAGACAACAAAAACTAGGAAAGCAGAAAATGAGCTAGCTGTTGAAGGCATGCCGAACGCGGCGAAAAGGATAATTAATGTAGGCGATTATTTTCGGGGGGTGGCGTCGTTTTTAGCGTCCTTGAACAAGAGACTTCAAGGAGGCTTCATGTCTCAGCTTCGGTTCTCTTTCATCAATTCATTTATTACTTTCTTGCAACGCATTTGCTTGCTTTGTTTATTTGTTCATTTATTTGCTTTTATCTTTGCTACATCTCTGCTCTTATGAATTACATAAATCATTGGCATGACGAGTATGTGGAAGACAAGTGTGCACCGCACATTTTTTCACCAACGTGCAACGCCTTTATCTCAACTAAAACTCTGTATTTTCGCCTATTGGCTACAATGGCACCGAACCCGGTAGAGCTTGCGTTATACTCGTATATAGGACCAACATTTTATTTAGCAATAATTTGTTGGTGGTGAAGCTTTCCGGTTTTTGGTTCTTTAAATGAACACAGAACAATGAAAATCGGTTTCAAAGGAGCATCCTCTCACATAATTCCTCCGCAATACTGTTCAGCTGTGCAGGTTCTCACGTCAAAATACATTTACCCACACATTCGCGTATTAACTGTACACGTAAATAATTGCTAACAAAGTTAATTAAGCAGCTAAAAAAATTTCCACCGGATTTATGCAAAGCAATATTAATTTTTGTTCATATTTGCGTACCAATTTCATTTGGTTTCGACAATAAGTGTGGATGGAAAACCCATAATATACATCTTAGAGAACATAATTCCCACTCCAGTGACATGGCATAACTGGCATTGCAACAAATATAGATATGTATATAATTATAATTATTACAATATTCACACATTCCATCACACGATTCTAACAGCTAAAAATAACCAATCGAAAAGCTTAAAATTCACTTTTTGCCGAATTCACGAAACGTCGAGTGCCAGCAGCAAATCGTTTGTCAAATCTGGTGAAACATTCAAGGCAACCGTCGTCGTGTCGTTCAACGTGTGTGCGCATTTGTATGCTTATAAAAAATTTGCTAAAAGTTAATCAGTGGCGAAAAAATAAATAAATATTAATATTTCATTTGCCATGCCCAGAAAATGCCAACAAATAGCAACAACAATACACTATCTGCAGATCGGCCGTGGCTTGCGATCAAAGAGACTTGGCACGCGGGAACAAGTTTATGGAAATTTTAGAAAGATGTTCAAGATGAAATGTGTCTCTTACGCAATTTAATAATTTCCCACTTTCAGTGAAAGATTTTATTGAGAAACTTGGGCAATTAAACACATTTATTAGTCTTGGATTTTTCCCTCTTATGCAATACCTTATATTTAAGATATGTAAGATAGAATGTAGCATAAAATTTAATATTATGCTACTAAGGAATAGGGTTCCGCTTGAACCGCATGCATGGGTAGTTAAATTGCTTAATGAAGCTGCTGCGCGCCACAAACAACACCGCATGGGCTACTCTCTCTTGTGTATATAGCGAAGTATGTACGTGACGGCAGTATTAGCGTTTATGAGCTTATTAACAACGCACTTGAAAGTACAGGCTTTACGCTTCAAGCTACATCCTTCGGAATTCTTTCATAATTTTCCCTCTCCCACATTTTATACATTTTGTTTACATATTAAACCGTCTACTAAAGCGCGACTTACTAAGAACCTCAAACGGTTCTCAGGCAAATACTATGAACTGATATCAAGTATATATTTATATTTATATGTTTAGTGAATACGCTTTATGGATTGACTCCCTTTTTCTTGTGTTGTCTTTGCAGAATTATAACGAATTACTTTGTCGTGTCGCTGGCTATGGCGGACATAATGGTGGCTATGATGGCTATGACGTTTAACTTCAGCGTTCAAGTAACTGGGCGGTAAGTAAGAAGAACAATTACAAGAAGTGCGGTGTGAAAGTATGAGTGGCAATTTTCGGCGCAGATTTGGTGTTGCCACAGCTATGACCTCCGAAATCTCGTTTATTTTTAATTTAAAATAAAAGTGTACACAATGCATATTGCACTTTAAATTTTCTTTCTCCTTGTTTTCATTTAAGCTTCATTTCGAGGCTCTATGCCATCTAACCGAGAGTTGATTGAGGAAATGTACAAGAAAAAACTCCGTTTCCTACAAAAGTTTCAGATTTTACTGACTCATAGTCCACAACAACATTTCCATTCACTTCCACAGCGTTGTAAAATAACAAAATTGCAGCTTAATATAAGTAGAGGCGACAATAGAGTTTGCCTCCTCTTAGTTTTATCCAAGACTTTTCTTGTGGAACTCAAGAGTTGAGAATCCTAACTGGAATCTATAGACAGTTATTCGGTTTTTTGAGGCACTATGATTCACCTAGGAACTACGGGAAAATATATATATATATACTAGCTGACCCCGCAGCCGTTGTCCTGCGTGAAATTATGTATTTTGAAATGAAAAGACAGTTAAATTTATCATTTATAAACAACGTTTTTTGGTTTCTGTTCCGGTGTACAGAAAAGATGGTTTTCCAACTCGTGAGCACGCCACGGCCGTGTGAAAAACATAGCATTTCCTTATTTATGCCGGAATACGTTTGAACTGAAATGGAAAATCGTTAGAACTCAAAGGAATTCGTAGAATCAAGCATTCTCCCCCTTGTATTCGGCGCATGAAGATTGCAAAACATAATAACGACGGAATCATTTCCAATTTTTAGCGAAGACGATGTAAAATGTCTTTGCCAATGTCGATGTTTATATCGAAAAGTATGCGAACTTCAATTTCATTTCAGTGATTAGCGTGTTCCAGCATTTGTAATTACTGGCTTACTTCTCCAAAACTTGCACACATCGAACCATTCACAATATGCAATGACTCGAATATAGTTGAACCGCGTACATTAATCAATAGCAACCGAAGGTAGAAACAATCGTCGTTTTTCGGGTGGATTGTGTAAATTCGTCCAAATGCATTGGACACCTGGATGTCAATCTACTGGTTGACCTTGCTTTCTGCGTAACTATTTCTTCGACGATGCATTCCATGTATAATATCAAGGTATTTCCGAATAGAGCAATGTTCTCACAAACGGATCACTGACGAAAGTTGAGAAAAAACTCGGCAATGTTAATTTTGTTGCTGGCGATGTTTCCACTGGCTATACTGTATTCTCTGGGTTGAAATACACCTTTTGCCCATTCTCCAAATTAACTGCGAGACGCACAATAGTCGGAAAACGTTCATGAATTGCAAAACTAAATATCCTTCAAAGCGCTTTATTGCAGTTCACGTATCGACCGTTCAAGACCAATAATCGCCATGTTGCTTCCTTTGGTGACGTACTTACAAACGTATTTTATCGATTTCACCAAACTGCAACACTAAACACTGATATGAGTTTTGAATATGAATTAGACAATAATGGTGAATATAGTACGATCTATGTGTTGTCAACTTCGATATTCACTCCTCTAAATTGAATGCTGAATGTTCTGTTATCTGGTGAGCGACGCCGATAGAGTTGATATCCATCATTTCCAGTTTGTATTTCCGAAAGAAAAGCACGTGGATACTGTTTCGTGCATTTATTGTCAGACATACAAACCGAAATAGGATTGTAGTGTCCACAAGGTCCAAGAACCATGTTGGTTTCTACCACTTCATATAATACTGGATCTTTCTCTAAATCAGGAATTTCCGGAGAAATGATTTCATCATAGAATGTGTGCGTGCCGCAAACCTCTATTTTGCCACTCACCAGAGTACATCTAGCATCCAACAGCACCATATATACGTTGCATGCAGCATTTAAAATCATGTTCGTTTTTATTTCCTTTTTAAAATCGTATTTGAAAATTTTTTTCTTCATATTTTTTTTCGCAAAATTTTCCAGAATTTTCTTAAGTATTCTCCTTGTTTAGGCGGAGACCTGTCCGAATTGGTGGTAATCACCGAAATCGGTCTAGGCGTTCTCCAGTTATAAGCGTAGTAACTAACGTCACTTTCTTTTATATATATAGACATAGATTCGGTTATTTTTAAGTGTACTAGTGCCGTAAATGTAGAGGATGATAGGGACTAGATAGAATGATATAGAAATACCAACCTCCATTTCGGTTTTCTTTGGAGATGAAATGTATGAAGATATATTAGTAAGGCGTCCGTTATTTCTGAAGTTGATTTTTATTTACAAATACTCCCTGAAGTTTCAGTTTCGCTCTAAAACAAGATTTAACTCTCCAGAGCTTCCAGTTTAAAAGACTCTCCTTGAATTTTTTTTCTGAACTTTTGTTTCTGTTTTAATTCAATGTGTTCTGCAGACTTAATAGTAAATTCTGAGTTGGCTTAAAATGAAGCACACGTGGGTTTCGAAAAGTAAATGTGTGCATTCCAAATCCTTAACTTTTCATGTCTTAATCTAACTTAGCTGCTATTCAAATTAGCTTACGTGCAATTTGGGTTAGCACAGAGGAAATTGCCGCAATCAACAAAGTTTTAAAATCCAAATAATATTTGAGCAAAGTTTAATTACATATAATATTTAATTGCTGCACCGCTTGCTTATTTGTGTGTGTACTTAAGTACAGTTTGCAGCAAAACAAGCCAACAGGCTTGCCACATGTTTCAGTTTTTCGGATATTTTCAGCTAGTTCATAAAATCGATTACTCAACTCTGAACGTGTTTCTAAAGTAACGCTTTTTATTAAAATTATTTTCTTCAATTGCAAGTAATTTTGAAAACTAGAGAAACTTCCGTACTGAAACGGATCTAGCATTTCAAAAACTGCGTTGGCAACCTTGGTAACTGTGCCCCTGCACGCTTACGCAGAATACTCATTGGCACCGCAGCCCGCCGTGTTTACAAAAGTTTCATGTTGAATTCATAACTTTTATCACAGATTCTCAACGCTTTCAGACAACACTTTGCACAACATCTCAGCGAAATCCCAACACATTTGCTCGCAACGCAGAGTCGTCGGGTTGGCGCTGCGAAATTAAAAATGCAAATTGCAAACAGCTGCAAGTACTTCCTATACAATTCCTCCCACCTCATACAGGCATGCAAGCGCAAGCGAAGGTCCATTGAAACATACCAACAGTGCCACATGAATACAAGCACACCCACTAAAAGGAAACCTGCTCGTGGATATGTTACAAAACGAGCTTTAAGTTGTGATACAAGGACGCCAATTCACCATTGGAAGCACTGTGTCGCTACTTTCGATTCGGAAAGAAACTTATTCAAAACAAGTGTTTAAGTATTTATTGTTTAGTCCAGTGTTTCAAGCAAATATCTTTCCTTTTAACATCACCAAGCGACATGAATCCCTGACAACTCCCAACAGTCCAACTGGTGCATACGATGCAACCGAAGTTTACGAGTTTTCTGGCTTTTTATTTGACTTTAAATGGTTTTGCGGTCTACAAACTTTTTGTTAATCACAGACCTCATGCTTCTTTCTTAGTCTCTGATATCTAGTAAGTAATATAATCATCGATAATTAAAAACACTAAATACTCAGAAATTTATTGACTGTTAGAAAGACATTTCTCACATTTCCAGTTATCACCGACAGGCCACCCCAGTCTCACTTACACATTATCGCATGAAATAATGCAGGTGTTTATAAACTCTGCTCGCGATAAATCAGCCGATAAGCCTAAAATTTGGCACACATTTTGGCCTCGGCTGACTGCCAGACAAGTCACAAGTTGTTAAAAAACATAGGCGCACAGTCTAAGCTACGTTATCAGCACTGGCGATATTACAACCTGCGACCCAATTAAAACTGATTTAAATCAAGACTAACTTTTTGCGATGTGTCATAGACACACACATGAGAGGCAGTTCCTCTCTCCTTGGCAAGCAAATTTATTATCAAAGCATTGGCACGTCGCTGACAGCAGTCAAAGAAATTTTTGCTAGACTTCATATGCCATTACCGAAACCCCCACATGCTCGTACTTGAACACAGCACACTTGGCTTACACATACTGTGAAGTGTCTTCTGCAGCAATGCGCGTTAAATGCCATTGTCTACGTTGGGAGAATGTTGTCTGCCCACGTTCTCCTTACTATTTCCTCAAGCTGTATGTGTGTTCAAGTAATCAGCACCTGCTTGTCGCCAGGTGATGAATGCGCGGGCACAAAAAACGAAAATGTCGGAACGTGTTCTTGCAATTGAGCCTTTGGTAGTAGTTCGGATGCACATACGTACACGCACACACACCTACAAGTGAGCAGACAGCGTATGTGTGCGTCCTTTGGCACCGTTCGCTGCGACCCAATTCCTCCGGTTGCCTTTGCATTTCAGACTGCGCCAACTTTTTTGCAAACAGTCCTTAAACTTTTCGCTCGTACAATTTGGTTTATCGCCACTTTTTGCTTCCTTTGCTTTTCAACTTTCATGCGATTCTCGTTCATTTCGCGGAAGCAGTGCTATAGATCGCAGATAATGAGTTGTACGAACATGCTGGACTGACTCCATCGAGTACAAGAATGCAAATGGAGGCGGGTAATAAGCGCAATGGAGGAGAAAGTGGCAGCCACGGGGAGGACACGCTGGTGTTGGGCGCGCGGTGCACAAAATGCAGCGCGGGCTTTGTGGCGCTTGAGAACTTTGGCAAATTAAATGATTATGACATTGTTGGGAGTTCTGCAAAAGCGTGAGAATATAAAACTCTCACTTTCAGCTGGAAGTGGGGCTGAAATTACAGTGACATAATGAATATAGTCATAAAAATATTTCTTAGCCAAAATATGCAAAAAAAAATTACCCGCAATTGGAATTGGCGAAGTGATTCCAGCTAACGGGATGTACGCGGAGGGAATGAAGTGACAAATGTGATTGCGTGATCTTAGGATGTGGAAATGAAAAGAAAATAGAATAGCCGGGGAGTATGAACAAAATGCGTGGCATTTGTACTAGACTAAAACCAAGTAAAAGGTAAAGGGAGGAGGACTTATACGTATCAAGTCAGTAATTGAACACTTTGAACTATAGTAATAGAATTCAAATAAGGATTTTTTTTATAAATGGAATTAAGAAGTACTGATTTGATAGTAGTGACTAAATAAGTCAAATGTTATTTCAGGTTGAGTGTAATCCATTCGAAAGTATATCCCATCATAGTAGCACCAGAACAAAGCGTTTCAATTATCAGCTTTAAGGAAGAAAAAGTTTATTAATAAGTTAATTAAGTTTTCAAATAATTCGGTTTTTTACGTATATTGAAAAAATTAAAAATAACTTTTCACTTCATGAATATATAAATGTACGAAATATCATTAGTTTGGGTTGCATGGAAGCTATAATACCCTTCACACATACAAAAGATTCTTTACAAGAACTTGATTTTTAACGATCAGTTTGTATGCCAGCTATATGCTATAGTAGTTCTGCAAAATGAGCAGTTTTTGGGGAGAGAAGGACGTGTCCGAAATTTAAGTTCGATATCGCAAAGCTAAGGGACTAGCCCATTTATACACAAACAGACGGAGTTGGTTAAATCGACGCAGCTCTTCACGATGAACATATATATGCATATATAATACATATATATTTCTAGAATCTCCGTCGTTTCTTCTGGATATTACAAACTTCGTGCAATAATTCATTTTATTCGATATACACTGCGTATACGTAACATCGGCAAAAACGTCAGTAATTAATGTTTACCGGTACTCTACTCCTCCACTAATTATGACATTTTAGTTTGTATTTTGTATGTAATTTCTCTTCTACACGAATAATTCCAAAGTTGGCAATAGTCAACATCTAGTCATCTTGGGACCAAATGTGGCTTATTTCTGAGGTAATGGTTTTGTTATGATCTGAGCCTAATCGCTATAGTTCTTTGAAAATGTAAAAAAATAATTATTTCAAATTGGAATGCAACAAAGTTAAACACATAATTAAAATTCAAACACATTTTCGTTTAAGACCGAAGAGAGCTTCAATTTTTTAAGTGTGGGCAGCTTCGATGACAATCTTCCGGCGGACCACCTAGAATTTAATGACATATTTATTTATTCATATCATTTGCCTGACTTTTGTACATCGAAATAGCGCTCTAGGATGTCAAATTACCTAAATTTGCTGATCGATTTCCTAAGACATGTGCTTGTGAATATTGTAGAAAAACCCACATTTTCACTTCGCAGAACGCACTTATTGTTAATTTAGTATTCTTTGAAGAAAACTCAACCCACTTTAACATTTATATTTTCCATATTTTCCTATTACAGTTGGAATTTCGGAATATTTGTCTGCGATCTGTGGAACAGCTTGGACGTGTACTTCTCAACCGCTAGCATTTTGCATCTGTGTTGCATATCGGTCGACAGGTGAGTGTAACAATTGCTGCTGACCTTACGAAAGGCTAGATTACTTCGTGTCTTTCAAATGTAAGGTGAGATTTGGCTGTATTCTGGTCAGAATTCTCATTTACAAGAGCAAAAGCTGCTCACAAGAAAGACAATTATATTTAAATGAAGCTTATTAGTAAACTTCCTCGATAGGAAATGGAAGCGTAATAAGAATTACTACAAATTCAATCAACATTGCCACCACCGCAGTCTTGAAATTTTTTTGCCCCAACTTTAATACTGAAGAATTATTCAACTCCGGACATTTGTATTGTGCCATAGTAGAATCGTATTGTTTTGTGCATAATGGACACAGGAACTGACTTATGAGTAATCAATATAAAGGCATTACTTATACCTCTAACATCTGTTTCGTTTAACATCGAAACAAAGAGTTCGTCAAAAGTTCTTTAAAAACAAGTCCTTACAATAAAACAACAACACAAAAATACATACATCGGCCAAATCAAATGAGTTTGTATTGCATATAAGAAACTTCATTTGTTCACATTCACAAATAACCTAATTTAGATGGAGTGAGCCGACAAAGATGAAATAATTATTTGTTTCCAACTGAAATTCTTACGCAATGGTCTTTTCCATTTAGCGCAATTTCCCTTTTAACCAATTTGTATTTATTTCAAATCTCAAGTTTCTCTATATTTCCTACGAAAGACTTTCCCGAACTCTTAGATGTAGCCTAAAGACAGACGACCGAAAGCAATTGACTGCAATTCAGGAGTGGGTCCAAGCAGCTGTCATATGTCAAGCAAAAATCCGCGCCAAATTCACCCATTCATCAAAATTCAATTTCATTTAGACATATGTCAAAAAGCACGGAATTTATTATTAGCATATTTGTCAAATATATAACCAGCGAAATATATTGGCATTGAAGTGTGTGAAAGTATGTGTCTGTCAACAGAATCAAATTTCATTCGCCGCGCAAGTGTGTGCACACCACGTGCACACATTCGTACGGAGCCAGGGCTGTAGCTATTCGCATCCAAAGTGCGGCGAAATAGGGGAAGAGGAGTCAGTAAATAAGACGATCATTTTCTTAACCGAATTGAAGTGCTCACATATGTCGACACACACACACACACTTGCACATGTATGTGTGCGCAAGCGAAGAGGATGTAAATAGAATGAAATGGAGTACGCCAATTCATAAGACAACAATGTGACCGAGCGCAACTGCCGCACTTGCAACATGCGTCATATGACACAAAACAACGAAAAATATGACTTTCATGTTCCAGTCTTTTTCCTTTCGATTTAGCACACGCATACAAACACATACATTATTGAATGCAGTCAAGAAGTTCAACAAATCAGATACTCATAAAACAAATCTTTAAATGCTTTACTCAACTTTAGGCAGTTAACCAAGCATAAATACACAACTAACCACTTTAAGAAATGAATATGTCAAACAACTTTGTTGCCATTTACATAGTTAAAGGCCACGACCGTAAGTGAGTTGCATTCACTTTTCCTTCTTGCAAGGAGCTATGGAATAAAGCGTTTTTAGTTTTCAGTATTTTTTGCTCTTAGAACATTCTACGATTCTTTCACCGATTGTTCCTACTTTTATCTCAATTTTACAATTTTTCATCTGCAGATACTATGCCATTGTAAAGCCGCTCAAGTACCCGATCAATATGACGAAACGCGTTGTGACCATCATGCTGATAAACACGTGGGTCTCGCCAGCTCTGCTCTCCTTCCTGCCCATATTCATCGGTTGGTACACGACCGAAGAGCACAAAAACTACGTGAAACGACATCCCGATCGCTGTGAATTCATCGTCAATAAGCCGTACTGCGTCATCTCGAGCTCGATCTCCTTCTGGATTCCATGCACGATCATGATTTTCACGTACTTGGCGATATTCCGCGAGGCCAACCGCCAGGAGAAGCAAATGATGGCGCGACAAGGCAACGCGATGTTGATGCACCGACACTCAGAGGACGCGCGCGCCAGCGTGGGAGTAAGCAACAATACAGGTATGTCAACGTCCTTTTTGCTCGTTCCTGCAAGCCTGAAAACCAACTTATTCAACTTAAAAATTTGCCTCATGCCACAAACTTTCGAAGCTGTGTGGAGTCTGTGCGGCCTTACAAGTTGCAAACACAATCAAATGCTCACATCTAAAGTAAACTCAATGTTTAACGCTTTCCTTATAACTCTTTAAGTGAGCGCAAGCAGGCGTGTGCGCTTGTAAACAGAAGGCAGCATCGCTACGAGTTTTGCTTTAGCTAATAGCCAGGTGAATTTCTTACACGATATGGGCCGCATTTGTGCGCTGCCAACATTTAATGGGCAAACTTTTTCAGGCTCAAAATATTTCGAAGATATATTACAAGCAGTACGCCAGAAATATTACAGGCAGTTAGCTACACGAG
Source organism: Bactrocera dorsalis (assembly GCF_023373825.1). Lineage (NCBI taxonomy): Eukaryota > Metazoa > Arthropoda > Insecta > Diptera > Tephritidae > Bactrocera > Bactrocera dorsalis. The sequence goes on from NC_064304.1 coordinate 679,149, forward strand.
TGCGCCGGCAGGATATACTCCGTGCTACACGGCGTATACTCGACATGTAAAGCGCACCTTCAACGCGTAGCGTTTACAAACATTTTTTCCGAACATCTTATTGTACAACAGCTTAACAGTCTCGGAAGCCGAACGAAACACTAAACGCCAAAACAAACAAATCGACGGCTAGTCAAACGGCAGCAGTCGAGCACAAACGGCCAGCGAAACAAATAAAGGGAGACTACGGCGCTTCCCAATGGGTGGCTTCTCCTTCCCCCTTTGGGCATCATAATTATGTGTAGCTCCCAGGCAAACCGCTCGTTTGCTATTTCCCTCCTCTTCGATGGCCAATCGCCAAATGCCAAAATTTGTTGCAAATTATCGCGAATCGGAAGTTTTGGCGTAACTTCTTCTTGTTCTTGTATTGATAAAGCTGCCGCGAATATTTCCATTTAAGCTTATCTTTTGTTCCATTTTGTTTCGCTTTGTTTTCCATGTTAACCGGTTTGCTTTGATTGCCGCAGGTGAGGCGCTCAGCGGCTCCGGCTCGTCGAAAACTTTGACGCTGCACGAAGTGGAGCAGGACCACACACCAACAAAGGACAAACATTTAATCAAAATGAAACGAGAACACAAGGCTGCGAGAACTTTGGGCATCATTATGGGCACGTTCATAGTCTGTTGGCTGCCATTCTTCCTTTGGTAAGTGTGTGTGCCATTAAATGCAACTACCTTTAATCCGTTCGTTTTGAATACGACACGTATCACATACTATCTTATGTAAATTTGCGAGCGAATCGTAAGTGAAAAAGACTCGAACGCACCCGTCACTCGACTGAAACTTTTCACCCATCGCAATATACCGATAACAAGTTTGACAACAACAATAACAATTTTATAATATTTTATAGCTAATTAATTGTGTCTTACACACCTGCTAACTCACAATGGCTTATTTGACAAAAGTACGCGAATTAATCAAAACAGCAACAAAACATTCAGACAACAAATCACTTTCATATTGACTGAACCGCAGTGGTGATACACGAGACCTTTCCCCACATTTTTTCCAAAGACTCATGCCAAAATACCTATAGGCCCACAGAGGCACTTAGTACAAAGAAGAAGCTCGATTGCCACAATCTTGTCAGAAATTCCAGCCATTTACCGAATTTATTCACTTCCTCTACCCTTACTTCTACTGGAACAATATGCCTTATTCCGCAAATGTATTTCAAAAATACTTTTCGTACATTTAGAGCTTGTTTTCCATAATTCCATTAGACTTGCTTTGTCATCGCTATAAACTCATTTCCTTTGATAGTCTTTGGGAAGAATGCAATGCTTCCTTTTCTAACAACATGCCACTAATTAAAATACTCTGCAACAACAACTTCAGCTGTTTTAAATGAATTCGAGATAACTTCCACTCGACTTACTTTGAATTATTTAAACGGCGCTAAGAAGCGAAAAGGCCGCCGGCCATTTTTAACCGATCAAAAGCACTACTTTCCTGTTGCAGTTTGGGTAGAGGAAGCGAAGGAAGGCAGAAAGTGCGAAGGAAGCTGGTGGAAAAAGAGTAAAGCGTCAGCGGAGCATTCTTCTCAAACTCTCGCAACTTTCTTTCCATTTCACTGAATTAAAAATGTATCGAATTTCACTTTTCGCTAAAAGCGTGTGTACTGGAGGAAGAAAGAAAAAGTTAACTTTCTGCAATATTATTAACATTCCAGAACAAGGAGAATAAGCCAACGAAAGAGTTGCTGAAAGGAATTTCTGTTCAAGACGATATTTTTATTTTCTTGAAAAAACTTTGTTCTCAAACAATGGAAATGAAATTTTTTCAAATTATATTTACTGTTACACTGCTCACAACTAGAGCAAGTCTTAAATAAACTCTACCACTCTCCCCTTCATTTCAGGTACACCATCACCAGTCTATGCGACTTAACCGCGCCGGACATTGTGGTCGCCATACTGTTCTGGATCGGCTACTTCAACTCAACGCTCAACCCAATCATATACGCTTATTTCAACCGCGAGTTTCGAGAGGCGTTCCAAAACACCCTGCAATGCCTCTTCTGCAACTGGTGGCGGGATCGCGGTCTACCGCTCGACATCGACATACGACGCTCCAGCCTGCGCTATGACACACGCGCCAAAAGCGTCTACTCCGAGAACTACTTGAGCGCCAGCCAGCCACCGAGGCGTACCAGTCAACTGGTCGACAGCTTATAATACAGCCGGGATGACTCGCTGTTGTCGGTGACGCGCACACCGCCGCAGCGATCCACGTCAATGCAACTGCTGCCAACCCAACAGTCCGTGCAGATGACTGACTCGACGCCAGCACGCGCTGCCGGCAGTGGTATGCATCAATTGGCGCCACTCCCACTGCCGTCGTATGTCGGCAAGCGTTTGCTCGAGATCAAATCTGGCGCTGGGCACGATTTGAATGGCGGCGATATGCAGGGCAGGGCTGGCGCAGACATCGGTGATGGTGACGATGATGAACCGCAACAGATACAGATCGAAATACCGTTGGCCTATGTCAAGAAGTGGAACAAAAGCAATAAAATGACAACAGCAGCAACAACTCCAACTACAACTACAACAGCGACAACAGTAACCGCGGCCACGGTCAACAGCACAAGCACAGCGCTAACTACAATAACAACAACAGTAACAACGCCCAAAGGCACTGAAATACACGAACACACACACGTTTAGGGCAAACTCTCGCACCCACCGACCACCAACTGAGGTAGCGAAAGTGTTGGTTTAGGAATCGGAGCAGAAATCGTATAGAACGCTTATCGCAGAAATTCGTATGTATGTATGCATCAAAACAACGCCGTAGGTGTAAAAAAAAGAAATAGATAATTCGAGCTCAAGCATCCTCCATTTTATTTGCCAAAAGTTATACTTGCAGTTCTTACTATTCAGTTCTTCGAAGGAAGCTGGGAATATAATACCGATCGATTAGACGTGCGCCGATCGTTCTCTGAAGTAGTTCATGATCCTCCAGCCCTTGTCTGAAGTGAATATCTTTAAGTTATATTTTAATTCTGAAATAACAAACCAAAAATAATTTTAAAAAATTAACAAAAATCGATAACCATTAAATAATATTTTAAAGTAGGAATTTCTTCATGTTTCGACTTTATGCCCGCCGGCTTTATCGGAATTAAAGCACATTTGGATCAAATTACTTTTTCATAAAATAGTCGGTATATTCACATGCTTTGGCAACCTTTAATCATTAAGCGCAATAATCAGTAATGCAATTTGCAACGCTTTTTCCAGTTGCACATTAATCCGTGAGAGCGGCCGTTGAGCTTCCCTTTGCCGCTGTGCAACATATGCCAATATCATAGATATGCGTTTTTTGCCTCCGATGCCCAATTAATTAGTAAATGTGCACCTGAATTAGCACCAGGCGCGGCATCTGCGGCAGCAGCTGGCGTTTGCATCGGCAAATTTTAATCAGACAAAAGCTTTTTTGCGGAAATCAATCGTCAAACAACACCGACGCTCGCATGCAAAAAAGGCCGCACACGGTGCACAAACCCGTTATCGCGCGCACTTTCCAATAGAATTTATTTTTTATTCAATAAGCACTGCACTGGCAAACAAAAACCGTTATGCAATCACTTGCAATTAAGCGACGCACAAAAGTGTGCGAAATTAATTCTCACCTTCTCCCAAAAGACTTTCGATCATTCGCCCTTGTTGATTTAAACGCTTTCCAATTGTGTTTAAAGCTAAAAAGCGGCAGCATTTGCTCGCGGCAAACATTTTTAAATATTATTATTATTCAACAACGCCGAAAAAAACCGAAACGGACAAAAACAATGGAGCATTTCGCAAATAAACGATTTTATTTTAATGAGAAAATTACTTACACACCTGTTCGCCAATACAATATATTCGAACATGATTCCTACATACACACATAAATAAAGATGTAGATGTGAATGAATACATACATACATACGCAATATGCATGTTTAAGTGAACTGCAAACAATGTTAATTAGCTAATTAAAAAAGAATGTGAACTAAGAGAAAATGTAAATTACAACGAGGAGTGTTCGCGCAGTGGCCAGTCCGGATGCGTGCGTGTGTGTGCTGGTGTGCTGGTGTGCGTTATTTAACATTTAATCAAAATGTAGCACGTTAACTATGTGGACTCATTTAAATATTTGATGAATATGCCAAATGCCAAATCAAAATTACTTCATTGAATTAATATTATAAAATGTTTATAGTTCATGACTGCTAGGAATAAGACTTTTTCACTGCGAATATACCATAATGATTTGTGAGCAATAAAAACCCGAAATAAATCAGCAAACTTTAAACATTTTTAAAGCCAATTCGACTCGCTCAACTCTCATACTTTTGATAACAATTTTTCATAATTTTATTTATCAAATTTCGAAGTTTTCTTTTATAGATAATCTCGATAGTCATGCTTAGGGTTTACCACATTCTTTCGTTTACTTTTGATCTGTTCTCAAGATTTCCCTCCAAATGTTCTTAATGGGCGGAAGTTTCCATACAACTAAAGAATCAATCAAAGCTTCCAGAGCTACTCTAATACTCAGTTTTTGTAAATCAAATTTCGTCGAATGCATTCGATGTGAAGATCGTGCAAAAGAGCACGTTTTCAAGGAAGAGAACTTTACGTGGTTTTTAATGGAAAGAAGGGGAATTCTTTAATTTAGCTCCGGGTTCGTACAAGTTCCAATGCATCGAAATTATTCTTCTTTTTTGGAAAAGATATAATCTTACATTTTATTTAAAAAGCTCAAAAAGTTCAATAAAAGCTCTCAACTTGTATCAATTCATAATGAGAGGCTTAATACATTTCTCAAAATACGACATAGATATTGACAACAACAGCAATAAAAATTAGCTAATAGAAGCGCAAGTAACGCAGTCAAATGCTTAGGAGACTTATATTATTTAGCAGTAATCACTATACAAATACAAAATACAAAAACAAACCAAAAATTAAAAGAAAAAGATACATAAAATATCCAACATATACGAATGTAAGTAGGAAGAGAAATGTAAAAAACTGAATTAGTGACAATCGAAAGCAATAAACATTAGGCAACATTGTTTGTGTAAACTGTTTGTACATATGTTTATTTGTATTAGTACCAACTAACTAGTTATAAAAGTGAAAAAGAGAGACTAATAACAATTAACAAAATTTACGCTAACTAAATATTACTAACATACATATAAATGAGAACACTAGGCAATTATACCAAGTATGCATATAACAATTACAAAAACAAAAACAAAAACAAAGAAAAATTACCACAATGAAATATTCAAAAATGTACCAAATAGAAATCAAAAACCATAAATAGATTAATTCTAGTGAAAATTCAAAGTAATAAAACCGCGAGCGATAGAAAATCAAATCTCATGCAATCCAAGTATGTAGCTCATATAGTAAATGTTGAATGTGCACGAGAAGCAAACCGTCGAAACAAGCTCAAGTGTAGACTGCAAAAGAATCACATTCATATATTCAAAACTAGGCAACAGAAAAATGTACTTACATAAGCGCCTCAGAATGCGCCGTTGGTGATGCTTCCAACGCAAAGCCGCGCAACAAAATACGTAAAGGAGTAACTCTTCCAAGAAACTCGAGTTCCGCTAGATCGAAAGTATTGAAAGTAATGTTTCAAAATCACAACAAATCAAATAAGCAATATTGGTTGTTCCACAACAACACAAATACAGCGTAAAGCATTAAATTAGCTATGACACTGCAATAATAAAGAAATCATTAGAATACAAGAAAGACAATTACCAAAGTAAATACAAGTAGTAAATGTGGCTTCCAAATGAATTTCGAAAACCTTTCTTCTGCAAGTGCCCTGCTGTCTTTCTGCAAGTTATGCTGGCACTTTAACGTCTTCCCACCCTAATATAACGTAATAGCTCGCACCTTGACAGAATTTATTTCCTTAACAATAATTTTTTGTTTGGCATCTTCTCGCGACAAATGATTTTAGAGCTATTTTTGACAAGAATTCCGCTTGTTAACAAAAACCATTTCACGAGCATTCATTATATTTGAAAACGCTTTCCCAAAAATTACATTTTTGAGACAATTAGAATGCACTCTTTGCTGTTTCATCTCAAATTGGTAAAAAACTTGCAATGTTCAGAACCATTCGAACCCTTCTTTCCTGGTCAAATATTTGAAACTGGTACTTCTGACCTATATCGGCGTGAAAATCAATAAACATACAGCAACAACTTTCACATTTTAAGGCTCTATTTAATAGCTCTGGATAATTATGTGTATATTTTTGAAAAAATAACATAACGCGTCTCTGTATTATATTTTCCTTCCTTTCATTAAACTCGTCTTAATAAAGTGCAATAAATGTGACGAATCTGGAAATAAGAAAAATATGTTCATTCAAACATCTCCGATTTTTTTGTAAAAAGTGTTAAGTGTTTCAAACACATCACAAAATAAAAATAGATTTCAACATCCCAGTCACTGGCGAAAGGTTTGCGTTGCAATTCCTGGAATTAAGTTGACTGGGTAGCCATCAAAGCACGGCTTGCAAATCGCTTTATAAGTCAGCAACTTGATTCCAGCAAATGCGATGCCAAACGCACGACGAAATTGTGGATGTGTGTGTGTGAAAACTTTGTAAATTTTATGAAATGTGACTCAAAAACTTAATGAAGTGACAGTTTTGAATAATAAAATTTTTTTGGGAAATAAAAAAAATCAAGTTTTGAAAAAATTTTTGGAAACAAGTTTCAGCAGTGACGTGTTTTACCGGTTCCAGGAAAAATATTCGAAAATGAAATATCGATATGAATTCTAAATCCCATCTCAGTTTTATAATTTACCTGACGACAGATCGAAAAATAAATAAGAAATGAACACATGAATACAGCAAGAAATCCTCGGGAAAAAAATGTTAGAGAAAATAAAAAAATATTAATTAAAATTTGGCGTATACAAAAACAAGTTGTGCTCGCTTTATTTATGCTATTTTTTTAATAATTTTAAACGTATTTCGATATCGTGTAACTCGGCACCGCCATCATTTACCCAATGATTTATTTACGAAAACCGCCGAGTGAGTAGTTTGGCGAATGGATTACTCGTATTTTCATGTACACATTTGACAGTTAATTATTCGAGTGTTTTTTAGAAAGCTCTAAGCCACACAGTGAGTGTGCGTGTTTGCTCACAATGACAATGATTTATGCAAATATTTACACTGGAAAAAATAGTAGCGAAGTTGGTATGAGCGCTAATCAAACAGCTTTCCGCAAAGCGAAGCCAAACAATTAAAGCGGCACCATTTCACTCTTGAAGCATAACTTTATTTATTAAATAGTATTTATTGTGGAAAATGTTATGTAATTACAAACAAACACTTTTCATCGCGTGATGCTAGTCGCACTTTAACTAACCAAATAACCGGTATAATCGGTTAGGCAAGAATAAATAGGAGAACCATGCGCATTCAATCAAATTGTTTGAGTTGTACCTTAGGTACGAAACTATGCTTCTGTGTACACACACATACATAGTATATATAAGTATGTATATATGTATACGTATGTAGATATTTTTGTAATGTACTTTTTATAACTAAACTTTACTAATCTGAGGAGCAAAGCAGCCACTAAAATTACACAAACATTTCAAAAGTGGAAAAAGTCAAAGAAGTCGGAAAGCTTCCTCTGCTCGTTGTACAAATATGCGTTCATTAATATTTACTGAGATAAGTGCAGATATTTTTAAGTGTTACAGACATTTTGTTTATATACGTACATATGTTAACATTAAATTATTTATTGCTATTCTAATATACACACATACACATGCATATTTATTTAGTTAGCTGTAAATTTCTACAAATAAGTGAGACAAATTACTAGCAGTGGAGTACTATTTAACTATTAAACTATAAAATTAACATATACAACATTGAATTAGTGAATATATGTGTAAAACATCAAAACAATACAATAATTAATAATGCAAAACAAAAGGAATAAATTAATAAAACAAGACATAAAAGATAAAGACGTGCTATTTTACTTTCTTATCTATGTATAGTGTACATATATGGGTAATAAGGGCTCGAATAATCTGGCTTGGCATTTTATTACTAAGAATGGAAAGATGGTTTTTGGTTAGAAAAAATACAGACTTGCAGCCAAATATTACACACATAAATGAACAAAAATATCCCTAGGATCGGATTCCATTCCAATGTTCCAGTAAGAGGTGCGAAAGCCTAGTAAAAGTACAACAAATGTGTTTCTGAATATTTGGTTGCGTTATCTCCAGTTAACCCCAAAAGAAGTGTCTAATCATTTGTTCGAAGAGCATTGCGTAAATATATTGTCAAGGACAACTTATGTCGACGCTCTATGGTCAAGAATGTTAAAGTAAAAACCAGTAAGGAAATTGTATACTCTTACAACTTACATGAATCAAAGCCAGGGAAATACTTTATGGAGTAAAACGTCATCCTGGGGAACTCCTATACTGACAGACACATGAGATTTGTTAGAAAAGCGAAAACCATTATATGTAGTATATGGAATATGGCGTAGTATCGACCATATTTTATCAATTTTTCCCAATACCACATATCGTACTACCAACATGTCACTTACTAAAAAACTAATCATATAGAGTACAGTCAGCCGGATGTCAAGTTTTCACTAAAAATTATCTATTTTCGGCACAAAGATACACTGTTATGAATAGAACATGCTCTTTCATTTTCATTGAGATTGGCCGATATATGCGATACAAAGTCACCCCGAAGTTCGATTATAATAATATTTATATTGGGTAGTCGAAAAATTCTTTTTGTATTCCTAATAAAATTTTAACTTATTTTTTTTTACAATTATGATAATAAATAAATAAACAAACATGGTATGTACCATTTTGGTCGACTATCCGCCATTTTTCCGCTAGAGACGGAAGCAAGCGTAACATTATTGTGCTACACGAACTGATACAACATCGTCTCCGTACACTACACAAATCTCTTTGGTGGCTTGCGTGGCATTCTTCCCTTTTTATAAGAAATTTCAAAATATAACGAATGTCTTCATTTTCACTCAATTTTGAAAAGCTGTAACTTTTTTCAACTTGCCCGAATTTAATTATTGGTTAAACAAAACTTAAAATCTCACCTTTTCAACACTATATTGTGTGACAAAATGTGATTGGTAGCACTGGAGATATACGATTGCAACGACATCTATTGACAAAATACGAAAAGATTTTTTCGACTACCATATTACGTAAAGGACCAGAGAACTTCTATCCCTGAATTTCCATTATATATCTCAGATATTTTCTAACAAAAGTGAACTATAGGTACTGGGGTCCAAAGGTGGCATACATTAAGGGCACTATTCGTGCAAAGTTTAATACCGTTATACTAATTGGTTCTTGATTTGTGCACTGGAAAGTAAAAGAATCAAGTGGAATCTATTATATGTTCGATTTCGCTCATTTTCACACAGTGACAAAAAGAATGCCATGTACCAAATTTTGTTGAAATCGGTCATTCGGATCTCGAGATATGGGATTTTACCAAAAAGTGGGTGGTGCCATGCCCATGTTCCGATTCCGACGGCAAATTTCGACGTTTCTGACGCAGTTATTCATTTAGCGCGCTTTTAGTAGGTTTGAGCTGTACCGTTATATGGGGAGTGAAGAATGCAGATATACTTTTCCAAAAGTATTTTCACTTGTATTTGTTCAAATCTTAAAATCTTGAATTGTCTCATTAAATAGACGCGGACGGCGGAACCGAATTGAAACACATAAGGCATTCTGTATACGGTATACTTATACGAGTATACACTGTCTTAGAGAAAGAACAGAGCAATTACTTTGTCAATGAAATTCCATAAAGCCAATCAAAGACAAGGGTCACGGAAAACAATAGGGAAATAGGAAAGAAAGCAATGAAATATGACACATTTGCTCTCTTGGGGGCGCGGAAGTCACTTAAGATGAAAGAATGTCAGCACACAAAATCAATTGCGAGTGAACAAATAAAGTGAAAATGTGAAATGTTGTGGATGCCGCAAGCTACTACAAAGCACAATTCAGCCAAATATAAAAAAACAACGAATAATTGTGCGTGTGGAAATATCCAAAGGTTAGCTACCATTCTTTGATATTTGGCGTTGTGCGCTTAGGCATGAAAACCGTTATTTAACTCACTGCTTATGAAATTTCAAAACGACACAAGACATAACCCAGAAGATTTAAGTTTTTTCTCTTTTTTATACTCTTGCAACATGTTGTTACAGAGTATAACAGTTTTGTTCAGCTAACGGTTGTATGTATCAAAAAACTAATCGAGTTAGATATAGGGTTATATATATATAAATGATCAGGATAAAAAGAAAAGTTGAAATCCGGATGACTGTCTGTTTGCCGGTCACCCGCCCAAGCTGAAACTTGAGTAAAAATTGGGATATCTTGATGAAACTTCGTATACATCATTTCTTCTCTTCTCCACGTGGCGCCAAATGAAGATTCCAAGCGAAGCCAGGTCTTTCTTCACCTCGCCTTTCCAACGGAGTGAGGGTCTTCCTCTTCTTCTGCTTCCCCCAGCGGGCACCACGTCGAATACTTTCACAGCCAGAGTGTTTACTGCTACTACGACATGACCTAGCGTAGCCGCTGTCTCTTAGTTTTCTGAACTATGCCGTATATCTCATACAGCTCAGCGTTCCACCGAATGGGGTGTTTGCCGGGGCCAGTTTGGAAAGGACCATAAATCTTCCACAGAACCTTTCTCTCGAAAACTGGTAACGTCGACTTATCAGTTGTTGTATTTTTTGATATCTTGCACTTAAAAATATACTTACAAATTTGAAAAAATTGTGTTATAATACAAAATTTTTCCGATCTACAAAAAGATAGTTAAACAGTAATTTGTTTCATAAAAACCTTTCTTAAAAGCTTATACGAAATCAAATGTATATAAGAAATGCACTAAGCATTAACATAATGGATAAGACATGGCACTCGAACACCTTATGTATATATGTTTACATCTTGAAGTATGGTTATGGTAAGTCTTACTTCAACGGTTGTGTCAATGTCCAAGCTTGTTTGAACACATATATGGAATATCACTGACTACTGGTAATCGTATAATTCCTGGAATATTATAATGGAACTACTATTCAAGATTTAATAAAATTGGTCTCCCTCATAATATTGAAACCCCTGTTTGCAATGCTCCCATGGATGTTTCATAATTTTGGCGTGTGGTTCTAGTCTTTTACGCACATTATTTAGTTTCTGGTCCCAATTCGTAATCTCACTGTCAAAAATAAATTTTTTCTAGAAGTGGAGACATTTCATTAACTCAAATAATCGCATTTTTTGGGTTGTTTAGGCGAGTATCCGGTCTGATTTCGACAAGTTTGGCAAATCACATAGAATCTTCAGGAATAAATCATATGTAGGAAACACAAACGAAAAACGAAATCAGGGCGGCTTTTTAAACTGATTTACCATTTTTAAATGGATGAGCTGTGAAACATGTTGCGTGAGCATTTAGAGCAAGTATACATATGTTAAGTACAACTCCCAGGCTTCGAATGAAAACAAACTTCCCACAAAATACATAAATCCTTTGAAGATTTATACGCGAATAACCACAAAATCGCAAATATAAACAGATGAGAGTCTCCAACCAACACAAACAAAGTCAGCAAAGCAAATTCAAAAGTGGTTCAACTGCAACAACAAACTTAAAGGCAACAACAACAACATCACCAGTAACTGACACACATTTAGGGCGACATCTGCAGCTGCTTTCATATGCTGTCAAGGACTCCAGCTGTTTTTCTTATTACATCACATATAAATACACCCCGAAATATTTGCGGAAAGGGTGTCTCTTTTCTCCCACACCAGTGCGCAGTTCCGCTGAACGCTCTCGCAACTTACGCTCTTCGACCTCATCAAATCAAAATATTGACATAGTCCTTATGCATTCACCGCAAAATTCAAATCGAAAGACATAGTATATTTTCACAAATGTTTCCTTGCGAAGGCCAGGTCCTGCAACAACTATTGAACAAGATTTGAGCTTCTCTTTTTTCAACGATTGTTTACAAAGGTTTAGTGTTCCTGTCTGAAAACTTTGGCATGTTTTGTTACACGCTGCCAAATCTCTACAGCCTCTGTAGTGGTGGCACGTTTTATTGGGAAACGCTGAAAAAGCAATGCCTGGCGGTACCGGTAAGTGTCGTCTGTTTCAGATGCTCCAAATAAGGTGAGAGAGAGCATCACAAAGTGGACATATTGAGGTACGGATATGTGTTCATAACGGTTTCCTTAGAAGCTGTGTTTCATAATCTTCGGTGCAATGTTGCATATTAAAAAGGCATTTAGTCAGGTATAAAACTCATATTCGGTAATAATAACTCAAAAGTAAACATATGAGACAAAAAATTAGTTTTCTATTAGTTAATCTTTTATAAATTGAGAGAAAGTCAGACACAATATAAAAGAGAAAATAAAAAGTAACAATAATATGGTCTATATTGGAGTTTCGGAGTTCTTGGTTTATGTAACATCGCGACTTACAACTTCTGATAGTAAAACATTGTTAAGTCTTTTTCACCTAAATTGGTAAGGTAAATATACCGTATAATGACTTGTTCATTCTTGGACAGTAATTCGCTGGAGTTTCTCATAATTTTGTCCCATTAATTTCAACCCTGCGATTTCAATTCACCATTTTATTCGAAAATTCAAACTAACCGACATTCTATCGATAAATACTTGCGCTCTTGGCTCTCACGAGGTACTTGCGGCCCGACCTGCGCCTAGAGCCCGACAGCCAATTCGCCGCGACAACACAGTCACACACACGAATAGCTTTTCGTCATTTTGTGAATGAGCATCTACATCTGTGTGTGTGGCAAATACCAACAACCGCAAGGTGACAAACACAAACAAACAATGCTCGAGCAACATTCAAATACATTAGTAACAATGTGTGTCGTATCCATATATCGGTATAACGGTACAATCGGCGGTATACATAACGAATGGACAACAGGACTGCTAACGGCGACCAGGCGAATTCAGTCGTCAACAGGATATCGAAGTGAACGGTTCACAAATCGCACGTCTAATGGTGGAATGTGGAAAGTGTGAGTGAGTGCCAGTGTTGAAGAGATTAAGTGTTGAAATGCTGACTGCAGCAACAACAAAAAAATGATCCATCTTGGTACTAGTGAACGGTTCTCGCTATTTAAAGTGGCGCGTCGGCTAAAGTAAATTCTATTACCGTCAGTGTATCTGTATGCGTGTGTGTATAACTCTGTCAATCAAAACTCTCGGAGGATATGTCAGAGCAGCACATTCAATGAAAGTAGAACATACGTTTGTAACCAAGTGTAGACCTTTCTAGGCCTAAATGTTTATCTGAACAAACGCATAAGTATTTATGTCACGTATTAGCCGCCCCTTGCCCATGGTGATGCCATAGTAACGAAAATAATTGAAACATGTAAGGCAAACACAAAACAGGCAAAGCCAAGCGCCAACAGCCAACAGCAAAGTGAACGCCGTGCCTCCAAAAATTGAATATTTATACTCATATATGTATGTGTGTGTTTGTATGTGTTACCAACTGACAGTCCAAAATGCGTGTGCCTGTGTATGTGTGAGCAATAATTATCCGCTAAATCCTTTACTCACATCACTATGACTTCATAGGTAACAACAACAACAAACAAGCAAGTAATGTTAAAGTCTCTAAGTCAATAATAACAACATTTATGGTATACAACTCATAAACCAAACTGATTTGGCTTACGAAAGTTACGAGAAAGGCAAGCGAAGACTGGGTAAATCCAAGTGCGAGAAGAGCGAGAAAAAGAACAATTACTAAATTTCAAAGGCTAGAAAAGAGCTCAGTATATGTCTGTATATGTATGTGTATATATAGTATATATGACGGCATGCTCTAAGGCAACTGTGTTAAATAAAAGGAACGTTGCATGGACGAGCCAAAAATAACAACAATCATAGTAATAAATTATGCATCCAAAGAAATGAAAATCCTATAATGGTTGCAGGAATAATAAAAAATGCAAAGCCTTACAAACCGGTATATTAAATCTGGGGCATAACAGCTGACATATCTGAGCATAGGCCGCAACGCTCGAAAACCCATCCTTAAGGGCAAAAACTGAAAACATATTTATATATGAAAATCAACACGCCGCAGAGCCTACTGTGTCCTTTAACGGGGTAACCTCACAGCGGCAAACAAAATACACAACACAAGCGGAATAACGGTATATTACTATGTACTACATAAGCAACATAAAATGCGGTAGTGCACGCGAATGTCAGCAACAACAAGCACAATGAAGCAGAAACATGTGGCAAAATAGAAAAGAACGGAGGAAGACGATAAAACGACAGTGACAGCGACAGCGCCAACGATCGATTTTTTATACCCTTTCACGCTTTGCACGTTCCACTGCTTTACGAGTGCAATTCCATACACGAGCTCAACCAACGGCGCAAGGGTATTACAATTCACTCGACTGTTGTTCTCAACAATGAAGCAAAAGCGTTTCAAGTCCGTCCTATACAGTTACTTTTGAGCATCTCATTACAATCATAGAAATTATGTAAACATAAAGCGATTTGCGGCCTATTAAGAGTTCGGTCATAGAAAACTGAAACCCTTTATCCAATCAACCATTTCCATCTCTATAATATGCGCCGCGCTGTGCTCTGAGCGTCCTTACTCGCTTTGTAGTTGTTCTCCTTTGGTCTTCTTGCAAGTGTGTCGGTCGCGTTTTTGCGCGCGCACAGACATGAGTCGGTTTTTTATACATTCACCTATAGTTGTGTGGGCGTGTGGGTGTGTGTATGTGTGTGAATGTTGAAAAAAGTAGGACTCCGAGGTCGTGCAAGCCTCATACGCTCGCGAGCGAATGTGTATGTGCGACACTCTGTGATGCACAAGTTCAGTGTTAATAACAAATTTAATTGTTTTCGATTTTTCAACAAAAATAACAACAATGAGTAGGCTTTAGGTACACTACGAGCTACGACTACAAAGAGTGATGGAAAAGTGAACGACAAACAGACGCGTCACAACCGCAGACACTTTGTCAAGCGTAACGATTATTAAAGGCTTTTACAAAAACCGAACGAAAAGCCGATATTGAAAAACGTTTAAACAAAAAGTGAAAACTCATCGTCACCGCATTGACGTGGCGCAGCCAATTTTTCTGGTATTATCACGTTGGGGGCACAGCAGCCGGCAGAGGCGGTGAAGCTGGCGAAGCACAAGCGTTGAAACCAAAAAAGAAATTCGAAAGACTTTAAAGTTAATAAATACACAAGCCAAACACATTAGTATTCTCTAGAGTAGCCGCACGTGTGAATATGGGCTATGACAATGTAGGGTAGGTGGTGGTGGTGGATGTTGTTCGCAGGTGAACAATAAATGTCAAGTACACACACACATACAAAGTGTGTGCTTGCTGCAAACAATGAAACAAAAGCACTTAAAGTGCGCGAATTTGTAAGAGTGTCACTGGAAACAAAGTGAAACATCTAAAGTGAACTAGAAGACAGGAGCAAGTGTGTGTGACAGGATGCAGAACTTAGCAGTGTAACGGTGAATAGGAGAAATCAACGTCTACAAAGAGTGCGGTGAAGTTAGCGAGAAAATCCTCAGCAGGTGAGTTTTTTTGTGGATTTACTATAGAAAGTCTAAATTGGAAACACACCATCGAGTCCCTAGCATTTGTCGAACATCGATTGATCGAACAACGATTTCACACCTTACTTTGGGTGGTCTCTGTCTACCACTTATTTTTTTATACTTTAACTTGATGTATGCATCTACTTAACCAACTTCACCAAAAAAAAACACCAACAAAATAAGAAATTTGTTTAAATGAATAATTTTGTTCTTAGTTTTTTTCTTCGATTTGTCAGGCCAAAGCAAAATGGTCAATCAAAACGTACACCTAATTTTCATCGTGTAATATTGATACCTTATTTAGACTCTTAATTCAATATCAGTGATGTTTGCTTTCTGTTTTTCGGCTGCAAACTTTCTATGCAATTTCTTCTCAGCTTAAACGGCTTTATATCTACTTAAGATCAGGATTTCATTTTTACACTATCTTAATTTTTCTTCAACTGAAAAACCTGAAATATAATATAACAAAGTTATTTCAAGCGAGCGCTTTCTTGAGGCCTGAGGACAATAAGTAGTCGCTGACTGTCAGATCAGCAATTTAAAGGTCAACTTATTATATCTCCAGCAAAGAGCTTCCGCATATCCAAATATTTTTCAACATCTTTAGAATGTGAGCCTTTTCACTCGAAATTACGTCAACAAAATACTATGAACTTTGGTCTAAATGCACACACTCCATTCTAATAACCTTACCTTGTTACGATTGTCTGTCTAGCAGGCAGAGTATATACTGACCGTAAGCTTCGATAACATTCATAATGCACGTACCTTATTTTATAGAGTAGATATTATTATTTTAGTATTAGATGACCAACTTTTGCGAGAAAGTGAGAAGAGGAATAAGGATTAAGGCAACCAACGCAAACATCCGTTCATACATGTAGACACTCGCCAGAGTTGCTTACATATCAAGCTCTCGAGGTTATAAGATGGCTGTGGTTGGTGTCAATGTCAAGCACATACTTAAATATGTATTTTGTCAGCAAAACTTTACATTAAGCATAAAAGTTGAAGTGTTACGCGCTCGTGAGGAATAGTTTACAAAGTTCGAGATTTTGCGGCTGCCTCGTTTACGACCACCGGGTAAGTTTCCGATTTCAAAGCACAATAAGCTGCTTATAAAGCAATAAAGAATGCATAGTTAAATTAATTTTTCAGTGTGTAGACTGTTTCGTACCTCCTAGCAAATTCGTGACTTGCCTTCGCCTTTGCATTCTTACACGTTTTCGGCAAGTATGGAATAAGATTTCGACTGGAGGTCAATTTTTTTATGCTCGTCTCACCCACCGCAAGGTTACAACCGTAAATACTTGTTATGAGTTTTTGCTTCCGTTTGCTTTCTCACCTTCGCATTTTTCTCCACCTCTCCCTTTCCAGGCCTGTCAATCCACCCAGCGATGCTCTTCAAAAGGAACACAAGCACAAATCTCTTGTCAAACAGATTTTCAATCTCATTCAATCACTACTCGAACTGACACTTTTGGCATTTCCCAATTTGGGCAAGTATTTTGGGAATTTCCTTTTTCGCTTCTTCCATTTTGCATAGTACCTTACACGGGTACGTCACTTACACACTTTCAAGTTCATATAAGCACGTAATTAATTATTTATAATGTGTACAATACACTTGGATTTTGTGAGCAGTGACTGCTGATTGGTAGGCTTAGGATCACTTCGCAAAAAAACGAACTTCAATTTGATTTAGGCGAAGAGTATTTTTAGGAAACTTTACCTTACGTAGCGACACTCGTGCAGCTGTCAGCTCTCGCTCGGCACGTCACAAGGTCGCTATGAATTCAGGTCCCTAATATTCCTTGTACAGCCTACAATAAAAGCTTTCTGAAATTCTGACCCACAAACAATTCCCCTTTCACACCACCAATACCTTTCGTTCAACCAATCGGAGGTGCATAATAGTTGGCAGTAATGGATGGAAATTGTTAAAAAGATAAATACTCGTAAACTTAGTAATGAATACAATATATTTCTCTTTGCTAATGTGCATCTTTCACAAGTGCTTAAATAATATTAAGTAAAGCAATCACAAATCGTCTGAGATATATACTTAGTACAATATCTTATCTTTCTAAGGCCACAAAGGGTAATCCGATTGCTTTTATACAAGATATAAATATTATTTAACCCTGCCTTTGGAAAAATAATGGGATTTCTTTTATTAGACCTTATAATTCTGCTTTTGAGAGCTAAACGAATTATCTAGATATACCTTATGAGATCCTTCGGTGGAAAGAAAATCCTTACTCCAAATTCGGGACACCGTGTTACGGAGTGATATGAACCGTGTTTGGCTACCCTGTATCAGGGTTTATACTACATATATGAGCACCTGTGCAGTTTTTAAATAAACTCAGACGCAACAATTCTATTTCAAAGAACACTTTCAGAGCACTAGAAGAACAGAATTATTCCAATAGGGATGATATGATTTCTAAGCGTCTTTTTGGCCCATTTTAATCTGGCATGATCTGTAGTTCTTTTTCATACGCAAGATTAACGATTTTTTTAAGAAAATCATTATTCCGATGAAGCTCACTTTCATTTGAGTGGTGCGGTAAATAAAAAAACTACCAATTCTGATGCAAAGAATATCCACAAATTATTCATGAACAACGTTATATTCACCTAAATTGACAGTTTAGTGTGTTTTGTTCTGGTAGAATCATCAGTCCGTACTTCTTTTGAAATGAAGCTGGTAACACCGTTGTTGTCAATAGAGAGTGGTATAGATCGATGATAAACCACTTTTTAAGGGGGCAATAGGAAGAAGTTGACCTTGACAACATCTAGTTCCAACAAAACGGGGCTGCGTGGCGAATTATTGCGAGAAAAGTTTTGAGACTCGATTATTTCACGAAGTTGTGATTGAACTCCATTAGACTATTTCTTGTGGGGTTATTTGAAGTCTTTTATGTTTTGAACGTGCTAAACATGACATACGACTTGATTTAGAAGAAAAAGTATTCAAAAATAGGGTTCCTCGAATTCTTTCCTGCAAAAGAAGTCTTGCAGGTTATTTTTATGATGTTATTTCCAGAATTTAATTAGTTCACAATTCCATTAATAATTCTATCTATTCAACATTGAATGAATATTTTTGCAAATAAACTTCATAAAAAACCCACCACTAGTATATCAGTATAAGAACCAGACGAAAACATTCTTCGTACCTCAAAACACTACTTTCTTTTGAAGGTCCATACAGAAAACTCCGAGCCACATATGTCGTGCTTGCGCCTCCAACGCACTAACTAGAAGAACTACTGACACACTGGAAATTTAACTTCAAGAGAAAAAATGCGTAAAAATTGAGTCTTAAAGCAAAAGCACAACAGGCCTCTAAAAAAGTTTCAAAATAACAGCAAATCTTACGCTCAAGGCGAACCTACAAACCGATGATAATATATTTCTTTTACTTATATAAGTAAATAAACGTCCATGCACTTACATATATACACATCTACACATTTTTCTAAGAGCCTAAGGCATTATAAATTCAAGCCCTTGCCCACTATTGGGCAATTGTGTATTTATCTAGAGGAAACTTTCAAGGCTCACAGGGCATCGTCAATGCGACCCACAAGTTGCATTTCGCAGGCAGCTCCGAGTTCAGCCGCAAGGTGTTCGGAAGCGAAGAGCGCTGAGGCAAGATTAGCATATCTTAATACTTTCTGATTCAGAATACATTCGTTTGTGGTTTGGCGTTGCCATCAAGGTTACGCCACTTGATTATTTTCTTTGAACTTTCATTCTTTGCTTTGTTTCGACCTTTTCTCTTCGCTTTTTCAATTTCTAGCTTTCGCTGCACAAGCAAGCGTTTGAAGCGCGAAAACTCGAAAATTAATGCAAATTTTGTGGCACACAATTGCAGCATTCATCCAACATTTTTGAGCGAAATTTCAGCAAAGCGCGCTTTTGTCGGAAAGCGTGAACTTGGGCAAAAGTGCGCGGCCAGTAATTCGCACCATGAATGGGATAAGTGGTCTGTTAAGCGTAATTAGAATTTTCGCTTGCAGCGCCAACACGGCGTTATTATATAGCGAGTATATATAATTTTCCATAGTGTCTAGGTGGAATATATGGATTCAAAGCAGCAGTCTTGCCAAAATATTATTTATTTTAGTTTTTAACTCGTCAAGGCATATGTGCAAAAGAGTACGCAATCAGTGCCAGCTTAGTCACAGCTCACAGACCCTACTCAAACATAGCTCTTCTTATGGGAAGCGAGGAACTTAAAACCTTTAGAGAGGAACCGGTTATAAAACTGCATCTTCCAAGCTTCAGTGTGGACTGAGAACTATCCCATTTGATGAACTACAATTTCTCATCAGCTTGCTGAAAATCTTCCCATGTAAATGCAATATGTTGTATTTATAAAAAATACCTGGAATTTCTAGGATCAATAATTAATCTGATAACATTATAATTTTTAAAATACAAGCATATATTATTATGTCATGATTTTGTGACTTTTGAGAAAAAGTATTGTAATTCTAATAAGGCCCTTTCGAAGGCCTAAAGGACCAACTTTATTGGAAAAGGTTCTAATCGCGATTTATTTCGAGTTCTTCACTCCAGAATCATTTAGCAAAATACACCTTTTCAAAAGGGTATGCTTATCCAAAAATTCTATTTATTTTAAGCGAATCGTGAAAAAACTGATTTTATTTTACACTAAATTCGATATATACTATAGTATTTATTTTCGTTTTCATTTCTGCTCACTAATTGATGCTCACTCCTGTATTTTCAAGTGTTATTTGGTAAATGCTTTATTTTAACGACACTAGTCAGCCCTCTTTATGAACCTTTCTCTGCAGAGGAAAACAAAAAATTTAAAATGCTTAAGATTTAATTACTTTCACACGCCTGCTTACTCGCAAATGAAAACAAAAAGCGCAAATATATCAGGATAAACCACGTGTGTAATCTCATTCACATCACTCATACGACACGTCGGCATTAAGGCGAACATTCATATTGTCAAGCCAGCTATCCGACCTTTAAGCTGACAGGCAAACTCTACAACAGTCATCAGCAAGGCTTCAGGCAGCAATTTCTGAAAGGTTGCGACCATAATGCGCTTTGTTTTAATCCCTTTACTTTACTACTCTGGGCGAATTTTAATTGCACAGCAACACAAACCGATTTCGCATATGGAAGTTGGCAAACATGCGTGTATACGCGTACGTTTTTCAAATATTCAGAGTAGAATTTATATGTATGAGAATTTTCATCATTACAGTTCCGAAGGATAAAGCATGTCCTTTTAGAGGTGAATATTTTATTCTTTATAAACACGTCTAATGAGGACCATCCTATGGGTTCAATTTAACACAACTTTTCCGGTTCACCAGCAACACGCCGAGTTTTGGTTTCCAATACCTTGAAGATTGGTATAGATGTGAAGAGCCAAGTTCTCGTAAGTCATATAGCTTTAGGTGGGCTCGGAACTCTCCTCAAACTCTACATAATGGCCGGACACAAGTTAAGTTGTTCGCTACGTAGAGTAGCCTGTATTGAAAGAATATTGCATAATAGTCAAAGCAAGCCTGTTCAGATAAACGCTTATGCGTACTGAAATATCTGTCAAGTGCCTTGAAAATGTACCGTGGAAAATCGGTGTTCTGGAAATCCATGCCCTTTGCACAATTTTGTAGATTAAATTTTGCATTATACTTTGCCAAAATATACTGAATATATTTATAGTACATTTTTAGTTCCATACTTTTGAAAAATTTAAAAAATCGCTTTCCTAAAAAGGTCTCGTAACCATATTAATAATAACAAATGTTTTCAATGGAAACCTCCAAAAAGTCATCACACCATAGTTTTCAGCCAAAAGCACTTTATTTTAATCTCACCAACTTCAAAAACGAAACTATTTTGCACTGAAAATATTTAAATTCGTAGATTACGGTACTTGTGGACGTGCAAAGCCTCGTGCATAGAATACGTGCGAACCTACAAAAAGGGATTAAGTACTTAGTCCAATTAAAAATCACTCACATGCATGACCGCCTAACGCTCAACTATGTTGAATAACGACAAAAATTCCGGTGAATTTCGTCCAAAGGCCTTAGAAAAAGCCAAAGCAAATACGCAAACATACATATAGCCCTGACATAAGCACACAAATGTAACAATCGTGAGCAATGGCCAAACAAACAATCAAACATTTCTTCCATATACAAAATTGGCAGAAGAGACGATAAGGAAGCTGGCATGGGCGCTTGGGCCAATATAAAAAATAAATGAAGCCAATAAATATATAAATACATGCGTCGGAACGAGCTGCTGACAGCCAAAGGTCTTGATAGGTAGTGGTGGTTTTAGTTGGATTTCGGAGCGGGTCAAACTGCGGTAGGCTCGCACTTTCAGTAATTATTCATATCCTTTTTAACGAACATCGCTTTCCGTCAATTACGTCAGCAAATAAAAATAAAAAATGTATTAAGTATTTCACAGAGAATACTGGAAGTTACAGCATGTGAAGATTGTCACTTTAGTTTGCCAACCAGCTAAGGAATAAGCTGCAGACGAAGGCAATGAAGCGAAGGCTGAGCATAAATCGAAAAAAGGGAATAAGTTTTATGTAAAGGATATTTTCAAACTCACTTGAACCAGACATAACAACGGTTCAAAAACTGCCACAATTGAATACGAAAATTATTGCATTCGTCAAATGGATTTTAAAAATATGGATCATCACGACGGTTCTTTATTCTATAAATTAGTATTTTAGTAAGTAACCTTCCGGTGTTATCTCGTCGACAGAAAAAAAACTAAAATTTAAAATGGACTAGACACACATACGTGAAAGCAGCTCTTAGCTTAAATATATATCTCAAAAACTCAGCTTTTATTTCTTGCTTTCAATGTCCCTTTTGGCACTGTCTTTAACTCATAACTTTTGGTTTCAAAACTTTTGCAATACTTTTAAATATGCTAGTATATCAAAGTTATTCACCTGCTACTACTCCCTCCGCGCACAAACGAGCCCATTTGTCCGAAAGTTTTAAACGCCTGCCAATACAATTAACCCGTTTTCCTTAAAACACCCTTTTACATTTGGCACTTCAAATATACGATACTCGACCTTTGTTAAAACACTTTTTGGCAAATTCGTCTGTGTGCTTCGCTCTCAGGAAATTTACGAATTTTCTTTATTTTTGGTTTGCTTAATTTGATTTTTCAGGATGGTCTGTTGCTGGACAAAGTTTTTATTGTTCCTATTAAATTTGCTTTTTCGGCGATTTTGATTTGACACATTGGCCATTGCCTTTTTCCCACTTTCTTTGAACCTAGGGCAATGTATATTAGGGTGTGCGTTATTAAGTTTTCTTTTGTTATAAGATAAAAGAAGTTGAAGTTGTCCATCAAAAGCACTGAGCATTCACACAACTAGTTACATGATGCGTTTGTTGTTTTTTTACCACAGAAAACTTTCCTGAAATAAATTTGAGGAATGCTGCCGAATTGACAGTCCGGTTACATAGACACGACTATCGAGGGAATGCTCAGTCCATTTGATGGATAACTTTAACTGCGTATAACTTCCAAATATTGGTTTATGAAAGAGTCTATTTTGTTGGTAGGCAGACTTTAAAATATCATATTTTCGAAGTTGTACCATATGTAGGTTCACTTAATACAAAAGATCGATCCCACGTTAAATACATGAGAAAGATAAAATGATTTGGCAACTAAATTGAAAAAAGGTTGCTTACGTTAGATAATTTTTAGGTCAAAAACTGAAACTTGAGGGAACGTTTGCAGAAACCAAATCAACTAGAGAAATAATGCACACCCTGACGTATACTCGTATATGAGCGAGTATGTGAATTTCAGCAGCTGGGCAGTTGGTTGGAAATTTTGCTAAGAGCTCAATTTTTGCCACTTTGAATATTTTTAACAGTTCTCTCTCGCCTCACATCAGTCACGCTTATGTTTTCGGGTGAGCATTTCACAACTGCTTTCTTTACTTTCACACGCACACCGATATCCTTTGACTACTTTGGCTTCAAAAATATTGAAAAATTGAAAAGTCGTCTACCCACACATAAAGCAGTAATTCTGTTGTCTTTGGAACAAGACAAAGGCTCAAGAGCAGCCGTATCATCTATTTAAGTAGCATACTCGTATTCAACATAATTTCTGCTCCAACTGATTCGCATAAAAAATACTCCTTTGCACTTTCATATGCGGGGTTATGTATAAAAATTTTCATTTACAGTTTCTTCTGTCCTCTCTCGTTGAAAAGCTAAATTCAATTACATCAAAAAATATCTCAAAGTAAAGTTGAAATTTACAGAATAATTTTTGCGTAACTTCTCGCGCCCGCAGCAAGCTTAAGGTGGTGGTAAGCCGCCCACTTAGGGCGTAGGCGCTTAGCAAACACCCTCAATTATTTGCATATTTCTTTTATTTCTTTTTTTTGTGCTTATGCCTACATAAAACCTTAAAAAATTAAAAAGTAAGCGACAGTCGCCAGGAGATAAAGCCAAAAGAAGCATATCAAGCTAAAGCTGTAACCGACGCAGTTCTGAGCTTTTCGTAGGCTGCTTTCCTTAAGTACATTAACATACCGCTCTTCAGCCGTGCGAAGATGAAAGCTTCAAATTAAATTTTTCTTGAGTGTTTCTACAACTATTGTGGCACATTTAAAATGTTTCCAACGCTTTAACTTTTCGTAATCCGCTCGCCCCTCTGCCCCGAAAAGCCACTTGCTGTAAACAAGTTTAGTTAGTATTTGTGGTTTCGATTGACTGCCACCCAAGCGACGGGGAGCAGCGCAGCCAGCCAGCCGCCAACTTCCTTGCATGAGCCTAAGTCAGTCCGCATTTGGCTTTGCTCAATACATTCGACCCTTATCCACCTTCATCTCTTTTATGCCACTCACCTCAGTATACTTAATTTGAACTTTTGATGGGTCAGTTTTTTTGTCCCTCATGACCACTCTTTTATCTCGCTCGAAAGTTTTCACTTTGTTGAGTAGAAAAATTTAAATTGCTTTTCGTTTCGCTTGTGGTCAGCCCAGCTGTTCAAGCTGTGAATCCGCCGCAAAGCCCCGGAGATTCTCGCCCTCGCACGCGCCAACCGAAGCAATATCTGGCGACGTCGCCAAAGTCTAACCGCAAAACATGTCATGGGACGGGAGGCATGGTACCTCTCCGCCTTTCATCGCGACGTTTCACCCGCGCCATCCATTTGTTTTCGCTTCGAGTTTGCAACCTAAAAGCTGCTAACTGTTATTGTTTGCTTTTATTGTCGCCGTCGCATTATTTTTGATTTTCTTCTCGGTTGCGGACAGTTTTAGTTATTGAACTTTAACTTACAAAATGATTACCCTGAAAAAGGATCATTGAACACGAATATCCGTGTGAAAGAAAAGCACTTAGGTACATTGCCCACGAGGTGTAGAAAGCATCAAAAGCGGCTTTCATGGAAGTAAAAGTGAAACGTTCTGCACACACCCGATACAATCTCATTTCAGAACACGAACCGAACCCGTGAAGAAAATAAACACCGCACACCCCCCCTCCGCATTAGAGGCATATTTTGCATATATTATGAAAGATTTTATATTTATAGATGACAAATCCGTTTATTTTTTGAACTCGTGCAATTTGAATAAAATGCAAATTCCAGGTGAATACAACTCATCAAAATTTGGCGCTAACCGGCGGACAAAACATTTTCAATATACAGTTCGCCCTGAATAACGTGAACTTAATTTTTTCATTATCCAAATTGTTCACTTTATCAAGGCCGCATTGTTATATATAAATAGGTCCTGTCTTTTGGCACGGTGTTTTTTATTACACACCTATTTTCCAAATATTGTTAATTAATTTGTATGTGACCTCGTAAGTGTTAATGTGCGACGGCGTTGACGCAATTCGGACATTTTTACCTTTCTTCTAGGACACTGCCAAAAATAGCCAAAGTTCGTTTGCTAAATTTAATGATACCTAAGCATGCACGCTCACCATTACACACACACACACTCCCACTTCAGGCCATCGATACCGCTACTCTGCTCCCAGTACACACTCTCTCAATGACTCGCCACAAAAATGAGTAAAAATGGCCGACACAAGGGACGGCACGCAAGTTGCAGAAACAACCCAACAACTCAACCGAATTCCACACGAACATTAAGCTGAGATTTCTGCTGCTCAGCAACTGATTATTTGAATGTGTGTTTGCAATGACAAAATTTGATCGCGAAATCGCTTTTATTTCACTTCTGAATAATTTTGGCAACTAGCTAATGGTTAGCATTATTCGATTATGCAAACTCATTATGCAATAATTTTGCTCATTTGTCAAGCGTTATTATGAATTTACGATAAAAAGTCAGTCATGGAAGTCTAATAAAATGATATTGAACTCAAATTCTGACACACGCCAGCCTAAGAACCCATCAACATGCTGCAACAACAACAGAAACAACATTGAAGTATGGTCAAGCTCTGTTTAACTGCAGCGGGACTGTACCGCTATTTATCGAAGCACTTCAGTTAATACTTATAATTTCGAGATCCTTTCCTAAGTAGAAACAGAGTGCGTCCGCTCTAGATCAGCGATTTTTATCATTGGCACCTTCCTGAGTGCTCACAATAGATAACAAAAAAACATTTTTCCGAGTCTGATGTCACTTTTCCATAATCCCCGTGTTAGTGGTTCTGGGCCTCGCATTTTTAGTTTTTCCCAACTTTCACTTTTTTAACATCCGCCATTCTCCGTAGCTCCGTTAATTTCATCTTTCCATTTTTGGTTTTAAATTTTCAATTCATTTCATATTTTCCATTCCATGACTTCTCGCTTCTGTCTGCTGCTGTTTAGTGGCTGCATTCAGTTTCGTCGGGAGGAGGATTACACAACGAGGCAATGCCAATGCCAGGCGCTGCCAGACAACCAAAGTGAAATCCAGCCAGTCAGCATTAATAAGCTTGTTCATTTCCACAAATTTGTTAAGTGTATGTGCGTATTTGGTGTGTGTGCGAGTGAGTGAGTGTGCGGCTGCCAATATAATTTGGCAGCGCAATCGTTGGCAACAGTGGCAGCTATGGTTGTGCTGGCTAACTGCCAACTTTTTGTTCTGCAGATGATGAATTTTTCGTACTCTCACAAATACATACATATATTTTGAATCATTCGCGTCTACATATAAGCAACTCCAGGGTGCACAGCGGCATCGCGACACTGCCATTGTCAAGGGGCCGTCACTGCGCGCCAGCTGGATGCGAAAGTAACCACGGAAAATATGGATTTGTTCGCACCGCAGGCTCCGCAGCAATTCTAGTGTGTATACCCAACTATCATCACTCTCTATATATATTTTTTTATAACTGCACACACATTTATTCAACAAAAACTAATCTACAGCATAAACATATGTGGCTTTACTCTCTTCCTTTTCACATTCATCTACCATGTAGCCCCAACCTTGTACCGTTACCCCTTTCGAAACTCACCATTGGTCGGCCACGGATTTTCAATTTCCATGCATTTACGCCAGTTTTAAAAGCATGAGTATGTATGAGGTGGATCGGAGCCTTGAAAATATGTGGCTCCGTCTCATCCGCCGCCTTATCTGGTCGTGCAGCTGCACGAGATATCCCATTTGCATTGCCAACAGCTACAAGCACAACATCAAAATCTGAAGCCAAAGTCACAGCTAACGGTTCATTTTTCCACAGCCCTTTCCTGACAGCTCTTGGCTCCGACCACCTGTATTTCCGAAATTGCTGTCGTTTATGTTTTCAATTTTACTTTGGCTGTGCGGTGCTCTGCTGTGTGCAGCAAGCCAACCAAATGCGCCCAAATGAAACTAAGTTGCCGAAATTGTTGCCGCATGTAGCAATGGCGGTGGCTGCCTCCTCGCATTTTCGCACGTGTACGGAGTCATTATACATAGTGCGCACACTTCCCTCTCATGCCCCGCCGTGCCCCCCTCGACTGTTCAAGCTTTTCCTCTCACTATTTTTGCTGAATTTTAACAACTATTTGCAGGCATTTATGTGGTTGGAGGTTGGTAGGTGAAGTGGATGGGAGTTCTCTGCTTGCACTTGAGTTTGATGTCATCTGGTTGGTCTGCATGTTTCAAGAGAAAACGAGCGTTGTTTGGCATTCAAATGCAACTTCGTTAAGTGCACAACAAAGCAGCTCTCGATACAAGCTGACCCACTCACCGCCAAACTGCCCACCACCCACCTTTTAAACAAGTGAAATATGAGTCCAACTTAAGAACACATGGCGTATGAGTAACTTAAGTAGAAAATTCCACACAGGTCCGACCCAGCGAATGAGGAGTGTAATAAGCCGCTTAGGCACATACTAACTAAGACTAAGCTGACACTGCGGTTTAGCTTCTGTAAACGTTTCCGTACTCAATGCAATATTTACCATTTAATGGCTAATACTAAATCTTAGTGCACATATTAGCGACTGATTTTTTTGAATTTAGTTACTCTTTTCAATTATTTGACTAATCAATTCGCCTTAAAACAGACTTTTTTATTTAAAAAATTAATAAGAGGCACGAGGATGACAGTGATATAAGCAATTTTTAAGTTTAAAGATTATTAATTAGTAAAAATTATTTTGAGATCTCAACTTTTTACAAGCAGATAAAAAGGTTTAGACGTCATTATCTCTGGCATATTTGTGTGACTCTTTCGAATTGTTAAGAACTCATTAAACTGTAATGCTTTTGATTTCACCTAATTAGGCGCATAAATCAGCTTGGCAGTAATCGTATTGCCAGTAATACTCGAACAATGTCACATATCTACACACACACTCAAATTATCAGCCGTCAGCCTTTTATATTCAAAACATGAGACATTTTTCGGGTTTCTCTCATGCCAATATACAGTAATTTTGAGTTTTTATCTCTTTCTTAATCTTATACTAATTTTGTATGAAGAATCAACCAATTTCCAACGGAGCATAGAGATTTTAATCTGAAATATGAAGAGGCACACTTAAGTACTCACAGATGTATCTACAGTTGGAAATTGGATATCGACCCTATTTATCCAGTACAAGCTGGTTGTCAAAGATGAAATATTACCAAATCTCGCAAAAGAAAAAATGAATAATTGAAGTACTTATAAAAGGAAGACATTCATACATACATACATATGCGTAAAACAAAATATTATAAATTTTCTTTTTTAAACTCAGCAGTGAGGAACGTCCACAGGTTTTATGGTTTTAACGTTATGAATCTCCCTAAACCCCCAAAGTAAAAAAAAAATTCATGTGCAGTCCCAAGTCTAAACTGACCCGCGAAAACTCGTTCCTTGCCAGGCGAACTTATTATTTCAATATCCTTTTCGACACGCAAAGGCCTAAAAAAGCATCGTACTTTATTCATGTCAATATTAAAGTAACTACTTATGTTAGAGTATCTGCAATTAAAACGCCGAAAAGTGTGCTTCACGTTACTGGGTTTCAAGCGGAACATTTGCTTATGAGCCCTTTATCCAAACATTGCACAATCTCGCTCATACTGACTGAATATCAGCTGAAACTCAGCCCTCAAATGCCTCCGAATATCACAGGGTATTTTAAAGCGCTGAAAACTGATTTAAAATTATTTATTTATGCAGTAGTGTTTGCATTTGGCGCTCTAAGCGTGTTATTTGCTATGCTTATTTCATTCGTGTGTGTTTCCACCCATATCCTGCACTACCTGCTCATCCCACATCGACTTTGGTACATACTTATACGCTGTTCAATGCACTTGCCCATCAGGAATTATCGAACTGCTCAGCAATGAAGCGCTCATAAGAATTCTCAATCTTACCTTGAAATTATTTCGCATTTAATATAAAAAGTCAGCTGTAGAATACAAAATATGTACTACGCTAAAACTCTTCGCCCAGCATAACTTCGGTTTTACAGCTAATAAATGAATATTGGACAATGAAAATATAGCGAATGGAATGAATTACTTTTATACCCAAATCCTTCTAAGTATTGATCGAACCGACTCTCAAAAATCGACAAAGTGCTTCGTGTCTAACACACCAGTATTTCTCTAAGTTCTCTAAAGATATGACTAACGAGATGTTTCGCCCTCAGTCTTAAAAAAGCTGGACATTTGAAGCGAAAGTGCCAGGCCGTTTCCAGCTCAGCTTCCTCAATTCAACTATGATAATTAGTGGAAGACAAGTACGCCTATTGGACAATGTCCAGTAGGAGCTCCAACGATTGCCACAAGATGAACTTCACTGATGACGAGCAGATCCGTGGAACTGCAGCCTTCTACACTATGCCAGAGGGGCCTTGCAAGAGCTATTTGTTGACCATCGCCTGCTCAGCTCATATGAAGTGCAGAGAGCTTGTCGAGACCAATCAGCAGCAAAATAAAAATTGTTTATGTTTTTCTGTTATCATCAACCTTCTCTCATCGTCAAACACCGATTCTTCGACTATTTTTTAATAACTCGAAAGTATTGAACAACCTCAATAAGGTGATGTGAATGCCAAAGATTGTGGCAGCGATTTCCTGCTGGTCGTGTATGTGGATAATTTATGTGTATGGCGAGGTGCACTTTAAGTGAGTTTACTGCAGCGCGTCGGTTTTATACGCGTTAAGGATTGCTATAATAAATTGACTTTGAAACCACAAATATATACACACACACACGCAAACGAAAACGCAACCAATTTACATGCTAGCAAGGGGAGCATGCGTTCAATTCATGTATTTGCATTTGATTCAAATTTAAATTGAGTTCCCGCCGCTGCCAACCATAAAACTTACTTGTTGTTGCAGTCATTGGATGAGCCGCAAGGAGGCCACCGAAATTTATATATTCACATGTGTATAAAGCATTTCATATACTTTTATGTACACAAACGAATAGCTAGCATTCAGTGCAGTTCAAAATTAGTTTTGAGCGGAATTTCGAAAATTTGGCAACCTACTTTTGCGCCCTTTGGAACGCACCGCCTAAAATAAATCAAGCATTGGCCCCCAGTTTGTGAGCCAGGGCAACCGACAACGCTTATAGTGGAAATTCTGACAAACCACACAACAGTTCACTTATCTTCACTTCATAAGAAATATAAAAATTAAATAAATTTAATTAACTTTGCAATTGAATGCGCTGTCCTTTCTTTCGAATAACTTCGGCAATGCAAAAACTTGTTTCATTGCACTAAGAATGGGGCAAATTGGGCGCTCAATTACTTTAATTGCTTGTGGATGTTGTTCGTTTGTCATTTATGGCTCGAGAATGAATAAACTAGAAAGTGGCGAATAATTTCAAACTTCACTTTCGATTGAATATCTGAAATTCTTGGCATTTGTAACTGAAATACTCGGAATATCAGCGCACACAATGACTCTCATATATACATATTTATAGTATGTGTGTGTGTGTGTGAGTAATTAGGTAAAGTGCAATGGCACGTTTGTAGTCATCAGACTCACTCAGAGGTGGTTTCTTACGAGCAATTCAATTACAAGTCGACCTCCATGTGTGTGTGTGCGTATGAGCTATTTGCTTTCGTATGTGTGATGTAGTTTCGTTCAAATGCGAATGTTTATTTGTGCCCTCCGAGGGGACTTTCACACAAAATTGCAGCAACATTTCAGTCCGAATGTTTCACGTCGATCGTATTTGCAAGCTCATCAGCACATGTCCACTCATACATGCATGCATGTATTGACACTGTGTCACATAATCACTTGTACCAAGGAAAGTTTAACAAGCACCCAGCGGGTTGAGTGCTTCAATGCAAATCCAACTACAATAACAACACGAGACGGTTAGCGTAGTTTGGGGGCAAAAAGTAGCAGTTTCGGACAGTTGACCTGACTTTATTGAAGAAGCTCGCCACTTCAAAGAAGCGGGTCGGTTATGCCGCACTTCAAAGGAGAACACAGTGGTTTAAGAGCAGTGGTGAGTTTTGAGATGTTCACTGATAATTTAACCAAACTCATCTTTTTGTGGTTTTCTGTTGCAAGTGCTGCTGGACTCTTATGTAATTTGATAATTTGTAGTCATGTATATATATATAACTACTTGAATAATTTCGTAATTAAATTTATACCATAAATTCGTCAAAAGCCTGACAACTGTTGCTCTTCCGCAGTGCACACCGCAATCCACACCGCCACACCGGACGAAGAGTCTTCCAACCACAAATTTCCTGAAAAATTACACTTCCAAGCAGTTGCTTACGCGTGACAAACACAGACACAGACGTTTGTATCTCTGCACGAACGTGCAGGTATGATTGGATGATGGTATTATGTGAGTGTAAAAAGCCAATAACAGCAACACCACTACTGGTCGACTTCTCTCTCAATCAACAATGATTTTATTTCATTTCTTGTCACTTAGACATTTTTTGCTTTCCTTCTTCTACACACAAACATACATATATACCCACTGTCGAACTAAGACACACCGACAGACACAGGTACTTATTTGTATGTGTAATTGGTTTAATAAATAATACAATTTATTAGAGATTTACCGATATAGAAGCGACATGGCGAGGAAGTAGTGAAACCGTTTGCTGTCAAAGCTCGAATGTCGCTTATTTGTGGTCATTCCATGTACGTGCCTGTTTTTAAGATTTTTTTCTTTTACAAATTTCAACAGACATAGCTCTTTACTATCATTTATTAAGATATATTTTGACAGAATAAATTTAAATTTTAAGCTAAAAAGATTGTGTAGAACATGAGTGAGAAAAAATAGACAAGCACTTCCTTCACGATTTCGCCTTGTTGGATTATTCGAAACAAAACAAAGAAAGCAATTTATGAAAAATATAAAAGAATCAATCAAACGGGATGGTCTTCTCAAAGCCCACAGAATCTGAAAATTGGACAATGAGATTCCTGACTCCCCGGTGCCTTCTCTCCAAATACATTATCGAGCACACGTAGGAAGCATATTTTTCACGATTTGCATTAAGTATTTTAACGTGAAGCCATGACAATATTTCTCTCTTTTCTTTTCTTCTTTTAATAGTTTCCCTTCATGATTTGCTTTTTTAATTACGGGGCGAGAACTACTTAAAACAGAATGCATATGTTCTTTCCACAGGCACATTCTAGGTTTCTAGGTTAGTTGGACAAAACTCGGTGTCACGATGCAGAAAACTTCAGTTTTTTCTACCCATTTCCTGGTTTTGCTTGAATATTTTTTACAATTGGACTTCTTAATCACTCCTATAGAAGATATTTTCGCCCATTATTTCTAGGCCTTCCAGTTAAGGAGTTATAAGCTAAATAACGCTGAAAATATAAATTTTTTTCCCGAAAAACTGGCTCAATTGTAAATTCCTTTCTCCGATTTAGAGTTTTGTTTACTATTCTGTGTTTGCGCTACACAAAGTTTCAGCAAAACGTTTCTAATACTGAGAGATTCAGTTGCTCTACAAATAAAGGGAGGGAAAAGCTTCCTAAGCTTACTTCTTAGCACAGAAAAGGGCGAAATTTCTCAACAACATCGGTGAATGCAAGTATCCAAATATCACTCCAACAACAATCAACAAGCTTTCAAATTGATGGAATATTTTTAATCTGTATGTTCAGTTTTTTTCAGGTGTGAAGACGACATTTCCATTAGCTGATTAAACTTTGTAAGACGACGATTTTCAAATTACAGTTATTGGTTTTTCGAACTTCTTGAATGCTTCTTAATAAATATGAAGTGCAGTACACATACATACACATATGTATGTATATACAAAGGTACTTTTTTACACAAGCGCTGGGCATGAATATGAATATATTCATCAGAAGCTACGCAGAGCCCATGCCAGCCCTCGTGTGCGCGTGCCACACAAAAGCGCGACCTTTAAGTCAGCCAATCTATATTTTCTTGCGTTGTTTTATTGTTGGCGTACCTTTAATTTCAAGAACACTTGCAATATTTATATGTCCTTTCACCTGGCGCTTTGTGGGCATCGATCTGCCTTTTCGTTCGCTTCATCGCTCGCTCGCTTCGCCTCCGCTGCCACTCACGCCTTCATCACCTCGCAAGCTTAGTTCCTTTTCATGGCCACCAATTTAACAGTAAATAAAAGTTAAAATAAAATGAACGCACAGCCATTGTCAATGTCATAATTCAAGGCTGAAATCGCCCATGCGCTCACGGACATATCTGAACACACACACATTCGCAAGTGCCCCTTGCCAGCACGTCGTCTAATCAGTTCATATGTTCCTGCAGAGAAAACTGTATTCCCTGTAGAGCTAAAGAGCGGCTCCTGCACACAACCAAAGCTCGTTCAAGGGAAAAAATGTGGCATCGTACCAGACTGTTAGGCTACTAGACAACATCTTTGGCTATGAATTTATGCGTAGTGTGTGCCAATAACATTCGGTTAGGTAAGCGTGCGGCCAAATGTGCGGAAGCAAAAGCTCTCCTTTCTACACACGCTAGACTTAACGCCCACTAACTGTTCCACAGTCAGCCGTCGGCCGCTGCCGTTAGCAAAGTATTTATTGAAAACTTTCGGTATAGACTATTAGACGTCAGGCAGATGCGCAAAGAAGGGAGAGAAGAGATGAACAATTGAGGCATGAACATAAACAGTAGAACCTAGACAAATGGTCTTGATTAAAATTAGCACCAACTGGAAATATTGTAAATAGAATAAGCTTTTTCTGAGACCCAAGTCTATAATTATATGATGTTTACAGATCCGTGTTATAGATTTTGAGGGTGTTTGCAACGAGTAATTACGGAAAAGAATTGTATTGAAATTATGCATAACACTGACCGATACGTTGGTCATATTATAGATTCTGGGATCCACATTTTCGGTACCTAGGAGATTGAACAGTTTTATTTTGATTTGTACTTTTTGGGCATAAGGTGGGATACTTTAAACCATTATTCGTGCAAAGTTTCATACCGTTATCGGTAAGGCAGTGCCACGCCCATCGTCTATTTTTTACTTCGGCTGCTATAAAGCTATCGCATACCATCTCGGATGTAAAATTTTAAGTCCCTGGCGTATTTAGTTATTGGTACTCACCTTTAACAGTACCGTTATATGGGAAGTGGACGGCGTTACCTTCCGACTTCGTCTGTTGTGCCAGTGCCGATAGGGGTGCTAAAGCGATTTATCATGAGAGAATTTGGTTATTGTAGTTTAAGTGGTTTATGTACGTTAAACCAAATAAAGGGCGAGGCCACGCCCATTTTCTCAAATTTTTTAGACAATACCTTGATATTTCGGTACCCTATGTCAAATCTGAGTTCTATATCGAAATTTAATGCTTAGTTATAGCTTTTTATACGTTTTCGATGAAAAGCGTTTTGTGGGCGTGCCAGTCGTCCGATTACACCGAATTCCGTTTTACTCTTTTGCCAAGGAACTCAATTTCTACTCAAATTACAACTTGTACAGACGGACGGACAGACAGACAGGCAGCCGGATTTCAACTTGTCTCGTCTTCCTGATCATACATATGTAATATATTGTCATAACCCTATATCTATCTCGAATAACTTTATGTTGCAAGAGTATAAAGATTTTAAGATTTGCACTTCAAGCTTTGTGGAGTAAATTCAAGTTTTCACAAATCCACTTTATTGTTAGTCTGTCTGTTTGTTTGGAGTTTCAAAATCCAAAATGTGTGCAAAGCCGATTACTTCCATTGTTGCTGCAAAACTTGAAATATACATGTCTGTTGGACCATGGGCATAATACCACGTGCACACACAAGCTCAAATGCCTGCTTGCCTGCTTCATTGCGGTTACAGCTATCATCTATGAAAGTGCGCGTCCAGCTCGGCAAGAAAATTTAAAGTTTATTGACACAACCCACCCGCGCGTCCTCTACCCCTCCTTCAGCCAGCTTGCGACTGGCAGCTCAGCTAGCTTGTCTGGTCTGATTGTTGATGAAACGAACGATGCCAGCGGCTGCCATTAGTATTGTTCTCTGCAGTGCAGTCACATTGACTGAAACTTCTTGGCCCGGGCTAGGATTTGTGCTGTTTTATGTACAGACCCATTACAATCCGCTTGATTCAACCTTACATGGCGCAGATCGAGCAGTGTATCTCCCATTAAATGCTTTACGACCCCATCCAGCCAACCACCAGCAGTGAACTGTGAGCTAACCAAGCGCGAAGCATTGACAAGGCATTGCAGCAGCCGAGCAGAGCATGACAGTTCAGTTAAGTTCAATTCAGAGCCATTGCTACTTTCGTTGGTGTACTTAATGAGCCAATGTTGATTTTTAGTTGTTATTTCATTGGTGCTGTCATTGTTATTGTTATTGTGCACTCAATTCGCCATCATATGCTTAATTACTCCTCTGTAAATTGCAGTCACTTAACTCTCGCACCGTTACACTGAAAGCTCAGTAAATACAGTGGAAAGTCATGGCTGCCGATTGACACACAATTCGACCTACACACGTCGTCCTCTTACTAACTAGACGATTGCTATCTGCAATCAATTAGCCGTTTGCATTGACCGTGTCAATCAAAGCTCGAATTTTTATTTACGCTTTTCTTCGGCAATCTCAAATCCAATGAGGTTCAGAGAGATTCTTATTGTTCTTTGAAATTATCGCCCTTTCTTTCAAAACACCTGAGCCCAGTGCAGAGCGAAACTCGGATTTTGCTGCCGATCTGGTGGAAGGCGTTATCCAACAAAATTCGGGGTCACAAAAGCCTTGAGCGGTAACATTCTTCTATTCTAAAACTGATTCATATTTTTCACAAAGCCAATCTCTGCCCCTGATGTCATGGTCACCAATTGTTGGTTACTCACCCAAGCAACGCTGTCAACTTCGGCATTTGCGCAAATATCATTTAAGTTATTTTCTTGAATACTTTAAAGAAATTTCAAATAAAAAACTTTTGTAATTTACTTCAACTCAAATATGTGAAATTATAATTTTCCATCGTCTTATTTTACCATTTGTGCATTGTTTCCACCATCCTTCATTATGCCCTTTCCGCTGGTTCTTCTGTAATAATGTCATGCCAGCAAAGTGTACTTCAATTTGCATGACAAATAGACTAGCGAAACCCCCGACTCCGCCGACTGCTCTGCGAATTTAAATGTGCAATGCATGACGCTCCCGCCGCGCCACGTCCTTTCGTATGTTGCCTACTTAAGCCAAGTTGACAGTGTTTTTAAGCTTCCTGTTATGGTTTGACGTAAGTAAGCTTCCGTCATCTTTTCAGTGCCACAGCGACGCAACAGTCTAGAAGAAAACTTGGAATACCCGGATGAAGAAGCAGAGGAGGCATACGAAAGTAGCTTTGAAGCTGATTTCTCTACTTGTCTACCAACTAACTGTAAACTATTTAAATTTGCAACAAAATGCAGAAAAAATTCGTTTGCATTTGAAAAATTGCTTGGAATATTTCGCCTTGCTGCGTTTGAAATCATTCTCGGTGCACATACGAGTCAAAGAAACTTATACAAGTATTCATACTATTTGCATGCATAGTCGTAAGCACTAACATAAATTTAATTGCGAGAGCGATTCTACATCTAACCCAGCAGGTCCCGGGCGTTGTAAATTTTCAAATATTAAGCTAAGGAATCTTACAAAAGTTACAGATGTAGCGCTACCAGGTGCATGCTGCTTGGATTCCCTCTGTCGTCTCTTGCTTGCTTGCATTTCATCAGCTTTTTCTAGCAAGGAAAGTGAAAAGGTCCGAAGGCCCACATCTGGGCTGTAGGGCGGCTAGATGCGTTGAAATGCCGGCCTTCGTTAGGTAGCTGTTCACAAGAAAGACGGTGTGAGTCGGGGCGTTGTCGTGATGCAACTTCCAATCGGCTGCAATGTCTTGTCGGACCCTATTTACCCTTCGTTTCAGTGCCTTGAGGACTTCCACGTAAAACTTGGAGTGACGGTTTGTACAGGAGGAAAAAATTCATAGTGGACGATGCCTTTGATGTCAAAAAAGACAATGAGCATCGTTTTCACTTTGGATTTGCTCATTCATCAACGACCTCTTCCCGGCCCTACTAAAAGACCTGGTGCCACCGAAACATACCACTTCTTGCTAAAGCAATATCTGGGTAAGCCTGCTTGATCATATCAAACGTCTCTGTTGCAGATTTACTGAGTTTCGCACAAAATTTAGACGCGTACCTCTGCTCTAACGAACATTTTCGGTTTGCACCATTCACAGAAATTTTTCTACAGGGTATGCAAGCAGTGGTGGTATAGTAGTTCGAACCGGGATGTGTTATAATGGATTAGATTGCCTGAGCGTTGTAACATTACAATTGCATTTTATTTCAAACAGTTCGTCCGTTCAATATGTTTGCAGTAATTGAATGAAGCAAAATGTATTCAATATTGGATTTAAGCAAATTCCCAGCGCTGGTTAAAGGTTGGCACGGTAGAGTGGGCCGTGAAATTGTGAGAGGGTGGAACAAAATAACTATTTTATATTTCGAAATTGTGCGAATAAATTTTTCCTTTCGCAGTTAGCGTTTCTTAGAAAGCTGCTCTAGTTGAGAGCACTGTCCATTCATTTCGCTTTCAGGGTGTTCAAAGAGATTTGTTGGCTTCGTTCGGTTTCAAATTGAATCTACTGAATTTACAGCATCAGCAACGATGAGTCGAGCAATCAGCAACGGGTATGTACCACTCAAATCAATCAGATGGTAGCCTACGATTCACTGCGACAAATGCAGCCGTTTGTCCGACTATTTATCGATGTTCAATGCCGTTAAAGCGCACTCGGCGAGGGAAAAGACAAATGCGCTGGACAGATGTGGCTGGTCTTCGTATGCACACACTCATACTTACATTTATGCACATGCATATGTTAGATTGGCTCGTAATTGGTCAGACGGAGCATGAGTGGGTTGGAACAATCGTAATAACATAGTAAAGTCGCTCTCACTTAAATGGCAGAATTGAAATGCTGATTTATAAGGTATATAGGAGCTTCTTGTTCCATTTGCTTTGCTTCTTTTTGTAAGGCTTTCCTGTGAAATAGAAAGAGTTGTTCTCACATTTGTACATGTGTAGTAACATTTTACAGTTTCAAATTATCCTTAATGAATTGGTGACTCGACCACGGACCTCGATTGGACCTCGCAAACTTGTGACATTGAAATTGATTTTAATTTACTTCTTTTTAGAGAATGTTTTATGTCGAATATGTCGATTAATGTATAAGTTATTTTCATAAACTTGCTTGTCAGCCTGTTCTCGAATCTATTTGAGTAATGCCAAATTAACCAGAGCTTCCCCTACAGTCAATATACCCGATTAAGTGATTTCCGACCTTTCATGTTGATGAAAATGTGGGATATTTCAAAGAAATTGAATGGGCATGTTTTCTTAAACCCAACGTGTTTTAGCTCTAAATATGAATATGAATGATATGGGTCTAGATCTAGACCTTGGCTTCAATCTCATCTCCCTAATACAATGATTTTCTTCCTCTGGCTTCCATTTTCCTCTTATACCCCATATATGAATATATTCCATTTACCTTCTTGCTTGAGTTTATATTTTATTTGAGTAAATTAAGTTGTATCAAGGCCCAATATGACTGTGTTGTATTCACGGTTTGGCCGAATAATGAATAAGGATTTTTTTCTTCTACTGCTTTTCGACCTTGATCCTTGCAAGTTGCGAGAGTGGGAATCATAACAATTATTAAGCCTTACTGGATGGATCTGACGATGACTGGTCAGAAAGTAGAATGTGAACATTACTGAGCGCGAGTAGGTCACTAGACCTCGCGCACTCCGCACCATCAGTAACTCACCAAAATACTAGCCTGTACTTAGAAAAATTGATAAGAGTAGAATGACATTCAAAGTCCAAAACTCAATAGTGCATCGTTAGCATCTAAGAAAGATAGTCTAAAGCGTAAAAATAAACTTTACATGTGCACACATCTCCATCAGAATTAGTTTTTTCTTTTACTCAGCAGCATAAATTTAGCTACAATAACTACAAACTTTCCGATCGAAGAATTCATGCTTAAAAACGCTCAAACAGTCAAAGCCAAATTGTCAATAACAAAAGCAAACTAGTGTAACTTTGAAAACGATTGACAGTTTGAATTCTTTTGGCGCGCCTGAAAGTATGTTATGTGTGTTATGTGAACAAGTGGGACGCAACAAGAATTCAATTCAATTGAACAACTTTGCCGTCTTTTGTTTCATTGAACGTCGATTGCGTTCAAAAGCAGCACACGAACGCCAACAACAGAATAACGGAAGACACCCAGCGAGCAATAATCGACGAATCAAAAGATACCACTTTCTACTATGCAACATTGTAATCAAGTTGAAGCATGAGAGAAGTCAACGATAAGTATGCGAAAAGATCGGCTATTGAGAAATGAAAATATAACTTTTAAAGCATTTTAGATTGTGTCTCAGGGCCTTAATTTGCATAACATCCAACCCCATTCGAAAAAAATAAATATCCGAGTACCCAAGTAATCGCGGCTGCTGAGGCGCTGCGTCTATTAGGTACTTATGCACAGGTAACGTGTGTTGTACGTGTAGGTGGTAATAAGTGAGCGCGCGAAGTGACACCCAGCACCGTTATGCTATTGACACTTGAGCCTACTCAAAATGTGTCGGACAAACTGGAATACCTTTGCATCAAAAATGAATAAACCATAAAAACAGCAATAACAACACCGTGGAACAACATTGATGCGACAAGAGCTCGCCTACAACTGAAACAACAAACCCTAACTCGATTTACACCCACAACGCCGTCAGCCAATAATTCACATTCGTTAGGAGCAGTGACTGCGACCGAAGTGCAGTAAAATAAAATGTTTTCAACTTTTCCTCGCCGACATCAATTGAGGACACATGAAGGCACATGAAGAGCGTGTGTGCGAGTTAAAGTGCTATAAAATGTAAAAGTGACGTTCTAAATAAACATAAAGAAGCACGCATGTAAAATGCTGGAGCACACACACACACGCGTGGTTTCGTAATGCAAAGCGTAATCAAATAAAAGCGAAAAAGTGTAAACTGCCAGGCAGTGATTGAAGTTTTGTCAGACACGCCGAAAGACGGGGACGCAAATCAGCCAGAGCTTTCGGGGGTGTTGACAGACACGATTGATTTTCAGCTAATGCCAAGCGGTGTTGGTGCACTCATACACACACACATGCCACGACGTAAATGTGTGTGATACGCTTATTATTTGCATTTATTTGCTTTGCCTTCCTGTCGCCTAAGCGTTGAGTTCTCCGTATGCGCGCTTTGCTTCGGGAAAATTTGCAATTTGTTCGCTGTGTCGCAACGCAGCAACGGTACTGCCACCGAAAACCATAAAAATTGCAAATTCCTCAATTTAGCAAACACATTACAGCAAATAATGTACCGTTATCTCCATAGGATTCCTCAGGACACGTGGTAATAAAAATTTGGTCGTTTTTTTTTCGTGTTCGTCGGGGTTGTGGAGTGAAGTAGACGAGCCTATATGATGAGAAATATCGATGAGAAGTTTGATGACTGCGAGGTAAAGCACCGTTAAAAAAAGGCTTGATAGAAATATTAATGTTTCAGTATTTGCAATTTTAGTCATCCCCACTGTTAAATGAAAATTTCTCATGTCAATGGCAGGAGACATATGAATCCTTGCATACACTATCGGATCTGACATTGGCAGGCACATGAGTTGACGGATGCTTCGGTGTATGCATAGTTTATGTAATGGCTTTGTTTGAGCAAATGTTGCCACAGACGTGCTGTTGTAATTCCAGTGGAACATGACTGAATAAACCCCATTTCGCATACAATTTTTTGGTTTCCTTTCTATTCTATTTCACAGACAATGTGTTGCCTACTTCTCGATTCTGCTGTTGTTGATTTTATCGTGGCAAGTGACTTTTCTGAACTTTATTTGGCGAATCGTAAATGCCTTTTGTCCTACTCACACGGGAAACTCTTCATATGCCTAGGCACACACATACAGGGTGGTCCGTTGTTTTTTCTTTTCGTCAATTGCTCGTTTTATTTGCGCTGGATCATGGGTTAGTTGAGTATTCAGGGAATCGAAAAAATAAAATTAATTAATCTTATGAAATTCTCCCTACCTTCTCCGTTATATCAACATTTCACTGATAAATAAAATTTTTTAATTTCATAAGTACCCTGTAAGCGTTGTGGTATTTGTTAACTTTTAGATATGAATCAAATGTCTTCATTTTTCTGTTGGGAGCACACAGCACTCGTACACACAAACATTCGAGTCCGCACAATGGCGCTCATCAAATGTGTCAACGCCAACTACTCGTCAATCACGCCAACAATGCCGTTAGTTATTCGCTTTTGGATATTATTGTTGTTACGATTGCAGACCTGAGTTCTTTTCACATATCGCAGAAGTAATTTATGAGTAATTCGATCGAAAACATGTGGAAAAAATTTCTGTCGGAACGCGTGTGCAGAGGCTCTAGCTTCAAACCAGCAGAGCAAAGTAGTGTAATCGGAAATCTAAGAAAGAATGATTTCACTTTTACTCATATGAAATCACATTATTTTAAAGAAAAAAGAATCCTGCCGACTGGAATGCAGAATAAACTTTCTCATGAAAGAAGTTACTGTTCGGACCACACACAAGAGCAGTATTTTCTTTTCATTAACATTGAGCGAAGTGGATCCCTCAGAGCACAAACAGCACCGATTAGCATAGTTTAGACTATTACTAATGCTTCAC
Organism: Bactrocera dorsalis; assembly: GCF_023373825.1. Classification (NCBI taxonomy): domain Eukaryota; kingdom Metazoa; phylum Arthropoda; class Insecta; order Diptera; family Tephritidae; genus Bactrocera; species Bactrocera dorsalis. The sequence goes on from NC_064304.1 coordinate 721,643, forward strand.
GGGGTCACCATAAAATGTGAATGCCTAAAAGTGAATTCCATTTAATGAGCATTTTGCAAACTTTTAAAAGCACATTTAAATAAATTTCTGCGTTTGCTTTGACAAATTGACTGTTTATGAAAATCATCGCGCAGCGCCTCCATCACTCTTCACAACGCGTCAGACGTGACTGATTGCCGTCTGCTTGAGTACAACGCGGATACGACTTTCTTGCCATTAGCCAGTCCCACTCACGCACCGAATCTTTACATCTTCTTCAGACTTTAACAAATGTGTCTCACAACATTTGCATTACCTACCAGATTGGCTTTTAACTAAATTGCGCCGATTCCGCGCGCGAAAGTACGTGTGGCTTGAGGAGATTACTGTGGCGGCGAAAGGCAAGTTGTCCGTCGCGCTTAATTAATTCCAACAATTTGGCGCAATTTAAAAAGCACAATTCAAAATTCCACACCCAGCGCACACACACACACACACAAGCCAGAGAGAATGCGCAATGGCCGATGAGCGCGGCGTTGACGCAGCAGAACGCGAATTAGAATCACTTAAATTACTCAACTTGTTGTGGCAAGTGGGACAACAAAAACCACTCGTGAAATATTAAAATGCAAATTAATAAAATTCAAACACACACACACTCGCTCCCTCCCTACAACAGCAGCCAACACATTGCGATTTACTCGGAGTTAACACACCCTGAAACGAGTAAATGTATGGAGGGATTTCAATCACAACACAACAACAATCACGGCATATTTGAATTGATTGGACCAATTTCTACGCACAATACTAACAGACCCTGAAAATTTGCACACAATTTCACAGCAACAAGCTCCAGAAACGTAGAAGAACATGGTTCCCAGGAGTGATAGGAGAGCATGTGAACCAAAGTACAGGATTTCACTGACTTGTCGGCCGGTTTCTCCTCGAATTGAAGATCACAAATACTTTTTATAAGAATCACAATAAAGCAAATATAGAGCGTTGATTCAGACCCGTGGGTATGGAACTCTAACCACCAATTTGTTACTGATTATGGAATGAGAAAGGGTCAAAGGCTCCATGACGTGCGTAAGAAGCTGATTCAATTTCCAGTTTTTGTCTAATAAAACAAATTGACTTCGAACTTAAGTTCAAATGCGATTTTTTGTTGTCTATGTAGAGTGAATCATAACCACTTGTACAGAGAGATCCTTTGAATTTGAAGTGACTTTTCCTCCAAAAATATTTGTGTTTTCAAGCTGTGACCAATAGCAACAACACTAAAATTTTATGAATTTTTCATTTTTTATAAAGATTTTAACATTTTTGATGTTAATCATTGCAAAAAATTAAAATATCTAATTTTTGAGCAGGCCAACTGTATTATTTTGTTGATGAACAAACAAGCATCTCAAGATTTACGAGATCTGGAAGCATAAAACTACTCGCGTGTTACTTGAAACACGAATAGTACTATATTAAATATAACGGGTGATTTTTTTGAGGTTAGGATTTTCATGCATTAGTATTTGACAGATCACGTGGGATTTCAGACATGGTGTCAAAGAGAAAGATGCTCAGTATGCTTTGACATTTCATCATGAATAGACTTACTAACGAGCAACGCTTGCAAATCATTGAATTTTATTACCAAAATCAGTGTTCGGTTCGAAATGTGTTTTATCGACAAATTTTGTTCAGCGATGAGGCTCATTTCTGGTTGAATGGCTACGTAAATAAGCAAAATTGCCGCATTTGGGGTGAAGAGCAACCAGAAGCCGTTCAAGAACTGCCCATGCATCCCGAAAAATGCACTGTTTGGTGTGGTTTGTACGCTGGTGGAATCATTGGACCGTATTTTTTCAAAGATGCTGTTGGACGCAACGTTACGGTGAATGGCGATCGCTATCGTTCGATGCTAACAAACTTTTTGTTGCCAAAAATGGAAGAACTGAACTTGGTTGACATGTGGTTTCAACAAGATGGCGCTACATGCCACACAGCTCGCGATTCTATGGCCATTTTGAGGGAAAACTTCGGACAACAATTCATCTCAAGAAATGGACCCGTAAGTTGGCCACCAAGATCATGCGATTTAACGCCTTTAGACTATTTTTTGTGGGGCTACGTCAAGTCTAAAGTCTACAGAAATAAGCCAGCAACTATTCCAGCTTTGGAAGACAACATTTCCGAAGAAATTCGGGCTATTCCGGCCGAAATGCTCGAAAAAGTTGCCCAAAATTGGACTTTCCGAATGGACCACCTAAGACGCAGCCGCGGTCAACATTTAAATGAAATTATCTTCAAAAAGTAAATGTCATGAACCAATCTAACGTTTCAAATAAAGAACCGATGAGATTTTGCAAATTTTATGCGTTTTTTTTTAAAAAAAAGTTATCAAGCTCTTAAAAAATCACCCTTTATTAGTCTTTATTCAATAATATCATCGTGGAAAAATTTAAAATCGATCTTCTAATATCAAATCCTACTAAATTAAAAAACACATTATAAATCGCAGACGCGCGGGTGACTTTATTGCAATGTACCACATAATACTGTAGTCAGTTCGTGTGATAGAAAAATGTCACAAAACAAAACGATGTTGGCCAAGTTTTGAGACTCTTTCGAGAACTTCTTCTGCAGTAGCTTCAATGTCATGAAGCGTATGCCGCAACGCCAGGCCGATCAATCTATCTTGAAGCATGTTCGTGCTCAGCTACGTTTTCATGCGGCGAAGTGTCGAAAAAGAGCGTTCAGAGCTCACATTTGTCACAGGAAATGTGCAGAATATGCGAAGAAAACTACAAGTATTATTTATCAAAATCAATAGGATTTTCCATGTTCATCGAAGGAATTATGAAAATAGTGTACTTATATTAAACAAAAAGGAAGGGCTAAGTTAGGGTGCAACCGAACATTTTATACTCTTACGACTTGCAAAAATCAACGCCCGGGAAATACCTTAAGATGTAAACGTCAACCAAAGGATCGGAATCTAAGTAATTGTATATGTACATATGTATAGTATACTCTATATAACTCATACACTGACCGAAAAATGCGGTATAAGATTTGTTGGAAAAAGTTTTCGCCCAATAGTATCTATTTTAAGCACAAAATTATACTGTTATGAGCAAAACATGTTGAATAATCTCATTGAGATAACTCGAATATTTTACTTTTTAAAAAATAATTCTGCTAAATGTTATCACGTTATATAATATTAATTACTTCTTGATTTGCATACTGGAAAGTGAGAGAATCAAATGTAATTTAAAATTGTGTTATATGGGAGGAAGGCGTGGTTGTAGTCCAATTTCGCCCATTTTCGCACTGTGATATAGGACTCATATTCCTATATCTCTCATACCACCTGACAGGTAAAATTTAATGTTTATAGCGTAATTAGTTATTGATTTATTGCGCTTTTAGAAGTTTTGAGCAGTATGAGTGGGGTTATCTTTCGAAAGGTTGCAAGAGTATAAAAAGAATAATTTGGCTATGTGGGCTAAACACAATTTTAATAGGTATTCTGCTTTGTTCAGGACAACGAGGATTCTACTATATAGAGAAGAAGTTACGAGAGAAATTTGTGGCATTCTATGACTGCAAATCATGAAAGAGACAAAGATGTACAAAGTATTAATTTTACCACAATTAATGCAAACTGTACAAGTTTGATCTTCAAAAACAGAGGTATTTTAGATTTTTATACTTTTTGGTGAAAACCGAATTTTTGAAAATAAGTTTCAATTACTTATTGAAAATTAGTAAAACGGCTTTTTATTCATTTTTAGAAGCAACTCAAAAATTTTAATAGGTTAGGGGATAAGTCACTTCAAAGTCAAAACATCGCACTGTACTCGTCTTTCTTTTTAATTTGATATATATGCACGCATGCATAAGTGGCTTCATGTAAATTCTTATTTATTTTGCCATTTAAGTCTTTGGTTTTGCCTTTTAACGGCCACCAATTCAAATTTGGCATTTAGCTTTCTTCCTTTGCGCACAAATCACTGTGGGAAAGCGGTCGCGTGTGTATAATTTTAGGCACTCGGTCGTAAACCGCAAAAAGTCGCTTTTAAAATTTGGGTAATTATTCAGGTATACCTGGGAAGAACACCCTATATACACATGTGTATGTAAGTATGCATGTGTGCGCGTTCATTGTCTGCTTTGTGTCAGCGTCAACTCACGAATTTCCCATTCATTTTCAATCATTAGTATAATTTTTAACAACTTACCAACAATTTTCGACTTTCTACATTACAAGTACGCGGCAGACGGAGGTAAATGGCTGAAATTTCCTGCTTGCTCCAAGATGGTGAAGGTCGTGGTGAAAGCTTTTATCGGCAACCGCCTATAATTTCTGCTTTCCTCCTCTTTCGCGGCGACCACCGACGAATTTCAATGAGCATTTAATGGATGTGGAAGAGCCTAATTAGGTCTGTACATTCCCCTTAACATGGATGCATGCGTATGTGTGGCCGTATTGAAAGTATAGAGGAGTTTGGGAATAAATATTGCTGCCGTCATAACAAGGTATAGCGAGGCATGGAAGAGCATAGCAAAATCCAATAATATTTGACATGAAAACAAATTATGAAGGAGAGCTCCATTAACCTTTGCCCTCGGAAAGAAAAGTCACATGATTTGTTTACTACCACCAGATACTGATTCATGTATGGGAAATGAGTAGAACATTTATTTTCGTCTGCGAAACATATTAAGTAATTATTGAAATATGAAAGCAGAAGACACAAACTAATTATAAGGCCGTTGTTGGCATGAACTTTAACTAACTTACTCGATTATTGGAAATTAGTTGTGCTACTGACGCATAAGTGAGCAGATCTTCTCACATTTCCAGAGCTGTCTGCTTATTTGTAGAAGAGATTTCGGAGAGCGGTGCCCTAAAACTATTTTTGAAATGACAAAATGCAGTGGCAACCCACGTCTCTCTAGACTGTCAGTATCAATTTCGGAAAACGTATAGGAACAAGTAAAGAAGAACTACATTCGGGTACAGACGATGATAAGATACTTTAGCAATTCAAAAGTGGACACTCGAGGGATGGAAATCATTATATTAAATATATGAGAACTAGGTGAAGGTGTGAGCCCCTGCAATATGCTCACATAAACTGCAGTGGAGGGCAAGTAAGCATCGTTTCGACTATTTTTGGTTCTCCCCATGTCATGTTCAATTCGCATAGCCTGTTAAAAAATGGGTAATGTACCGGAATTACTGTACTTCATCAATCGACAAAGTGGATTACTTGAGCAAATAGTGTTTGTACGAACATAAATTAAAGCATTTTCGTCCAAAAAAAAATGTTTGTTTTCTTTTGAGAGCCGGTAATGTGGCACAAATGTGTGGCCCAATGCCTTCGGGGCATACAATGCTTCTAGCAAACATTATGGCTTTGTTTCCGATTCTGCGTAGATAAGTACTACTTTCCTTTCCTCCTACATAAGCACACACATTATACCGGTACACTTTGACGCTGCGTCAAATTAGGCATTAACTACACACCAGAGACCAGAAAGAGCCATTTTCGATGGACTAACAAGCAACACTGTCCATAAATAATGTTACTTCGCCGGTAGATAAGTAAACATTCCAGAGGCATTTGGCACTCAGAGCGGTCTTTACGTTCTCGTAAGCCCTTGTGTGTGCATTTATCAAATTACTGTCAAAATTCTTTTCGGCCTATCATCATTCATTTGCTTTGATCGATTGTTGCTTTTTATTTCGATATTTTCGTTAGCCATTCTACTTTTTCTCAGCTGCAGGAAGGCATACTTTCCAACTCCACGGTGTGAAGGAAAAACAAATCAGTAAAACAGTAATACGGTAATGCATTCGTCCTCATATGTTCACTCTGCCGATTTTATGTGTAGCAAAGTAACGGTAAATACCATTAAATAAATCATGTTTTACGATATTAATAAGCGCGCCGTCGTTTTATGAGGATGGTAAAAGGCGCGCGAAAGTATGAGCGCCACCTGGTGAGCAAGCCAATGCCGGGCTTTTCAAAGAAAGCGTCTCAGCTGTCACGCGGAGCCCAGGCAAAGTGATAAAATTTATGCTCTGCGATATATGTATATACATATGTATGTAAACGTTATATATGAAGGATAAAGAAACAAATTTTAAGAGTATGCTTGCCGTAATTGAAATAAATTTCTATACTGTAACTAGTGGATCCGGTCACCGCTACGCGTGTGGCTACGGCATACATTAATTACTTTTATTATAAACTATTCAATACTGTGAAAGCATTATTTAAGAATAAAATAAAATGCTTTAAGAATTCAAGGAATTGTTGTGTCCTTTTTTGGGGGCGTTCTTTACGTGGCGAGTTCCAAACCCAGCTCCCAGCCATGGGAAGGGATGATTCGCCTTCTCTCTTTAGCTCGCCTTCAAACGGATGTTTTTTGGCTACCCAGAGAATACTTGGTCTAAGACCAGAAGTCGTGAGGTACTTGAGTCATATGTAAAAGAGTCGTTTCTGGTCACTCCCAAGTGAATGGCGCTCAGTTAACTTTCCTCATTTGCGTGAACTTCTAAACATGGTTTATCCTCCTATTGAGAAGTTTTGAAACTTAAAATAATAAGTGTGAAAAAATATAAAATTTAAGGCGAATGAAGGTTCCATTGCAAAATTATATACATATATTTTTGGTATTCATTATATCCAGAAACATGCGCTTTTCTGATCAGCAACTGAGTCTAAACCCATTTTTGTGTGTAACAACAGCAACTCTTCACATCGTATCGATTTCATTTTGGTCTTGAACAGAACTTTGGCGTCCTTAGGCAGAAAGCTTCGCAGCAGGCGCTAGCCACAGAAAAAGCAAAAAAGCCGGTCGATGATTTTTTGATTAACAAATGTTTGGCTTCAGCGATTGATGCTTGAATCAGCTGGAGAAACACATTTCAGAGCCGAGGCTGCGAAAATAAAAAGCGAAATAATAATCCAATTTCTCGCAATTCATGCAAACGTACCAACTTTTTTATTACCTTTATAAATGTGTGCAAATGTTGCCAAAAAGTTTTATTTATAGCACGCACACACTCAAATCCGTCCGTATGGGCACAGCAGTGGTTCGCTCTAGGCAAAGTTCACAAACACACACGCACGCACACCGCTGCTCTCAAAATAATGACTTCGAACACACACACATCTGCATATGCGCGTTATAGTGTATGTGTACGGGTGGGGTATTAGTGTGCACGGACATTTGATGAACTGGGTACTGGGAAGTCAGCTACCTTCCTTAAGTTCCTACACAGCCTCGGGTGTTCCGTGTCAGCTCTAAGTGTTTTTAACCAGGCAAGGATTATATGTAAACTTTTGACATTTCCTTTTATAACTATTCTCGTGCAGAGCAGGGCGGAAAGTAACACATTTTCCACGCAATAAGCTCGCAGCATTGTTTTTGTTGTACTTACACCTCGTCACCTGCTCGCTCATGCGTTGCCTCGTGAGTACGTGTGTGTTCGTGTGTCCTTTGGCGACATTCGCCTTGGAACTTCGCTGAAAGCCGTGATATGGTACGGTGAGTTCAACTACGCCCGGGCAGACGAAGTAGAATCTCGAGGTGAGTACTTGAATGAAAACAACGTCTCTGAAAGCAACAATGCACATATGGGCACGCACATGCACACATACATACTTACTCCACGTGGATAAATGCTCTCGCAAAGTTTTGCTGAAGCCGACATTTGGATTTCCATTACTCGAATTTCTCCTCCTTCCGCAACCCGCTACCCTCAGCCATCTGCCCGGACGCTACAGACTGTTTCCTACTTCAAATTCGCAATAAAGGTAGTCCCTTGAGGAGCCTAGCTCATTCAAATCAAAAATGTAAACTTATTTTTGACGCTCATTTGGTTTTACTATAAAAATTTACTCTAAAAATCGTATTTTTTAAGTTTCCATGAGCTATGTATTATAAGCAATGATGGAGTCAAAATTTCGATTTTACCACATAATTTTAAGCCTCGTTTTCTCTCAACGTCCTTTTGCCAACGAATAAAAATGCTTCGATATTCGCTTTATCATTCTAATGTCTTCTGGTTGCTTAATTCGTGTGCCCAGTGTCCCATATATCATAGAAATGAAGTCGATGACTAAAACACTCTGCACTCACCTTTAATTGAAATCATTATTACGCAATACGCACACACATATACACGTTGACAAAGTCCTAAAAATACTTTTTAACATTAGAAACCATAAACAACTAACTTTAAATAAATTTGTATAATTGTGTGTATATCTGTACAGCTGAGTGGACCTTTTGTGAAAGACTGCTTCCCACAATTTGCATACGAAAGCATTTTTAGCCCGAAGTCCTCTGATTTTCCTTATAAAAAGATAAGCAAAGCATTAGAGACAGAATGTGTGTAAAGTACAAAATATAAATATCATTTTAGGATTGTGTCGCGACGCACTCGTGCAAGTGTGTGCTTACGTGCTTTTCCGCCCCCAGCTGCGTGCCGAAATCGTTACCTGTGTCCTTGTGTTCTCCGCGCCACCTGCTCACACAAATGTTCCTGTAAACAATGTCGCTAATATTAATATTAGAGTGCGCTTTTTGGGTGCGTGTGGGTTTGTGTGTGTGTGGGATGTGTGGGTGAGAGTAAAATAAATATTAACTGCTGCGGACAACGCCAAGATGTGCCTTTTAAGCGGCATTAAATAATATTTCACAATAAATTATTCTCCGTACACCGCAAACGCATATATCTCTGCATGTGTGTCTGTCTGTGTGTGTGTGTTGCGGTGTACGTAAGCAATTTGCGCAAATATAACCGTAAGGATAAGCTTTCAACACATTCACATCCACACACACAAGTTGGCGTCTAAAAGGCTCATATATTTACGGGAAAACTCTCACACAAACAATTCAACTAACGGGAAATGCTGCTGCAAATACATAACGCATAAGTGTGGGTGTATGCGCGATGGCAATTGTTTGCACCGTCAGGATGATACCGAGCTTGGCCGAGGGCGTTCATGAAATAATCTCGATTTGGCCAGATGATATCCATACTCATACATGTGTATGTTCGAAAACACAGATAATCTCATCGAGTACTCTTGTATAACCGCTGGTGCAAGTCCCAAAAATAAAAAATAAAACACAAAAGAAAATTTGAAACAGTAATTACTATTATCATATTAAGACTTTGTGATTTAAATAATAATTGAAACTAAAAATTGTTTTGAGAACTTTTTTTTAACGTTTAATGTGTTGCCACCCCGTTGGTAATTTGATGTGATTATCTTGAAAATTGTATTTTTGAAAATTAAACAAGTAAGGTAAGTCTAAGTTCGAGGGTAACCGAACATTTTATGATCTCGCAAAGTAAAGTTATACATATACGGGATTTTCATACCCTTGTAATATGTTGCTACAGAGTATAATAGTTTTGCTCACGTAACGATTATTGACCCGATTTTATCAATTTTTGCCACAAGGACATGTGGTGTTATCATAAAGGATTCTAATACTTGAACTCGTAAACTGACCGAAATGATATACTATATGAGAACTGGGCGTGGTTGTCAACCGAATCCTCCCATTTCCAAATTTTGAAACCACGTTTGGTTTTTAACGCCTTGCGCCATACTCTACATAAGCCATCATTATACTTGTAGTACAAAATAGTTTTGGTTTCTACGCAAAATATGGCGTCATTCCAATATTAGACCGAATACTGATCATCGTTACAGCGTATGTGAAACGATTTTCCACATAATGAAGCAATGGTGTCTTCCGAACAACTCTTGATGACTTACCATATGTCTCAGAATGGCTTGGCGTACAGTCTCGTTTAACACAACCAAATCACATTCTTGCTTAAGCTCCTGCGCAACAGTTCTCATCAAGGTTTGAGGATTTTGGATCACTTTTCTCAAGATTAGACGGTCTGTTATGTAGATAGAATATTGTAGTAAGTTTTCAAGTTGATCCGAGTAATAGTTTCGGAGAACAGCCTTAAGAACTTGTGCGCTCGGGGCTAGCTAGGCTAAATGCGCCGTCTTTAAACGCGGTTTTCTCGAAACTGTGCTTTTGAAGTCGGTTGGCAAGGTTTCTCGAGAACTACTCACAGATCTTCTTTTTACACAGGTATTTAAGAAACAATTCTTATTGACTTGGACGAAGGATTTCTTTTCGATTACAACTATTTGAAAAAAATGTAGAGAAATTTTCACTGCAATTTTCAGTTTCTGTAAACAATTTTGCCAAAAATTCAATTTTTAGTTTTTTTCTTTCGTGGTACGAAGTTAAGGTTTTGAGTAAAACGCAATATTTTCTTTTTATTTGCACCTTTGTTCTTAATCCATACTTATTTTATACACAGCAAAAACGTTAAAAGTCGACTATTCACCAGAGTATTTCGACAAGCTAGATGTCTGAGTCATATGCTCTCGCACTCATCTCAGTTTCATTTAAGATATACACCAGGGTATATATATACATATATTATACACATATACATGCACATACACATAAATATGCCCACCAATGAACCATATTTTTTATTTTGAGCGTGCGAGCTTCTACTCCCTCCGCTCTGCGTAGTTCTCGTGAGCACTATTGTTAACCGCAACAAAAATAAATTATTTTTTGCCAATCTGAGGTTAATCTCACGTACCGACTAAGCCATTCAATTCCCAAGCGAAAGGAGGCACACCCTTTATTGTTTATTAGAATGTTGGGTACATTGCTTTTTATAGTATACCATACGTATGTATATTGACACCCTTGAGGTAAATCACTACCGCAATCACAAATACATGCGAGTACATGGTAAACCCGGTTAAGAGATAGAAGCTTTTTCAAGCGTTTTGGGCTTGGCCAGTATGAGCTCACTGAAATACACACACACATACAGTAAGTTTGTTAGTGTATTAGCTTGGAGTTTAAGCGACTTTATTTTAGAAAATCATACCTATTTCATTGTGTTGAAAAGATGGTCGCCTCGATCAGCTTTCTAAAAATAGTGCAAAGAGCGCACGATGACCGTGAGAGTATAATTATAATTTCACTTAGTGTTTAATCGTTTATTTTATGACGAGTGCATTTGGATAGAATATGTGTATAAAATTTGTCTAAATCACATTTTTCCATATTTAATCAACATTTAGGAATACATAAATTGCTAAGGCAAATAAAGAAGAATGTCCTGGCACCTCTCGAATATTACAACTACAAGTATTAATTCCATTTTAACGCTACTCTCACAACTGCTTTAGCACATATATGTTCCAATGAGATGCATGCCTTCACATGTAGGGTGTATGTTGATAATATAGTGTTACAATTGGATTTGAATCAGAATGTCCGTGTCCCAACCACTTGTGCTGACCCTCATTTCAACTCGCTCGCTTCAAAAACTGATACTCTAAACAAACGAACAAGCTATGTAGCCCTGCAACATGAGTGTGAATGACGTTCATGTACTTACCGGTTGTCCTCCGTGTCTACGCAGCACTTCGAAACCGATTGCCGCACTCCCCTCGGCGCTACGTTTTAGTTGCAAGCTGCTGGTTGTTGTTGTTTTTGCGTTCGTTTGCCCAAACGCGGTTTGTAGAGTGCTGAGGACTTTTTGCTGACTCGCGCCGCCAATTGCCACGGCACGCTAAGATCCTCAATGTCATTGGCAAGCATGTCATTAGCGGCACCGCCAACGCCACCCGCCTCGCCCATGCTCACGCCCATTCCCATGCCAGTGTCGGTGTCACCGCGGGCCAAACCAATGCCATCGCTATTTTTGCTGCTGCTGTCCGTCTCGCCAGGGTACTCTCCATTGTTGTTATTATTGTTGTAGATTTCATTGAACAATTGTAAATCGGCGGCGGCGCTGCGACTGAGGCGCGAACGCAAACGCGCCAACTCGATGTCGGAAAGTTGCCCTGCAAGCAGGAGGGAAAATCAACAAATTCAAATGGACACGCACACATTCACACACATGCGAGTGAACCTTTGGTCAGTTTTTCGTGCAGTTAACAACAACAAAACTAAAGGTGGAATCGTATGTGTGAAGGTCTCTAACAATTTGCCAAACAACAAGCAACTGTAAATATTTGGTATAGACAAAGGACATCCGGGTTTAGAGTTGGAAGAACCATCCAAGTTCAGAGTAAATGCGAACAGTTTGCGGGTAAACAAATGGTGACGTATCCAACTCAAGTATACATATGGATTTCAATACGTGACTGTAAAGGGCCGCTTTTGCTCTGAATAAACCAGATTTACCAGGAGCTTCCTGAGCCGCCTTTAGATGGCAAATTTTTATCATTAAGATAAAATATTAATTTTCGATTTTCTACTTAGAACAAATCATCACAGATTTAGCCTACACGCCATGCAGATATGACTTTCAGAAGTTCAAACCACCAACCACTCCTCGCAGGAAGCGCAAGCTCTACTCTTTGGTAACCTATTGTTTCTTCTGGTAAATTAAGTCTTACTTCTACTTACTCGAGGAAGATATACTGCCTTATACCTTATTCTTTACGAGACTATTTTCTTATTCTTTCTTGCTACTGTGTTGTTGATTACAGTTATTTCATTTTGTACTCACTTCTTAGACTTTGCAATATATTAAGTAATGCCAGGTTGTAGGTATAAGTCGGCATGCTTTTGAGATACTCCTCTGTGGTGGCCAGAGCATGCTGAGAGCGCTTCTGACGTGTCCTCATGGTGGATGGTGCATTCGCTGTGGCGGCCTCTGAAGCCAACATCGACCGCTTACCAAACTGTTTACGAACTTTTTCATGCTTTAGCTGTTTCTGTTGTTCTTGTATGGGTGTATACGGTTTTGGACTATTCGGCAATTTTCCGAAATTTATGACCTAAAACGAAGCAAAAACGCAATGATTATGGCAGCTCTGGCTAAAATACATGAAATACTAATACAATATATAAAATAAATGAGCAGTTTTTCTGTTGACTAATGCTGTTATTTTTCCTTTTTTTGCCATGGTCACAAAATGCCGTTAATCAAAAACTCATAAAGATATATAAATAAGCTCCTATTTAATTTGGAGGGAAAAAATTTTGATATACATTTCTCATACACAATTAAAGCTATTTCAACAAAATGTTCGAGGACAAGTGTACCCAGCATATCTTATCATCTTATGAAATTGCTGGAGACTCTTAATTTTATATCTGAGAAAATTTGATAATGGATGTGGTATTTTCCATGTTTCGATATATGAGTAATTACTCGAATGATTTGAGGATGGAGTCATGTGTAGAAGTTCACGCAAGTGAGGAAAGTTCTCTGATTGCCATTCACTTGGGAGTGGCCAGAAACGATTCTTTTACATATGGCTCAAGCAACTCACGACTTCCGGTCCTTGACCAAGTATCCTCTGACCAGATATTCACCATGCGCCAAACCCGTGAAAAGAGAATTGACACACACCACCTCTTCGTCGATTTCAAAGCTGCCTTTGACAGCACGAAAAGAAGGCCTTTATGCCGCAATGTCTGAATTTGGTATCCCCGAAAAACTAATACGGCTGTGTAAACTGGCGTATACTAATGATATTGACCTCATTGACCGAGGCTTCAGACAAGGCGACCCACTTTCGTGTGACTGCTTCAAACTTCTTCTGGAGAAAATAATTCGAGCTGCAGAACTAAACCGAGAAGGTACAATCTTATACGAATATAAGAGTGTACAGCTGCTGGCGCATGCTAATGATATTGACCTCATTGACCTTAACAACCGCGCCGTTAGTTCTGTTTTCTATAAAATGTATAAAACAGCGAAGCAAATGGGTCTGGTGGTGAACAAGGGCAAGACGAAATATCTCCTGTCATCAAACAAACAGTCGTCACACTCGCGACTAGGCACCCACGTCACTGTTGACAGTCATAACTTCGAAGTTGTAGATAATTTCGTCGATTTAGGAACCAGCATCAACACCAACAACAACGTCAGCTTAGAAATCCAACGCAGGATATCTATTGCCAACCGGTACTACTTTGGACTAAGTAGGTCTCTCTCGACGAACAAAAACAAAACTATATAAGTCACTCATTATTCCGGTCCTACTATATGTTGCAGAGGCATGGACGATGACAATATCTGAAGAGTCGACGTTGCAATTTTTTGAGAGAAAAGTTCTGCGAAAGATTTATGGCCCTTTGCGCGTTGGCCATGGCGAATATTGCATCCGATGGAACGAAGAGCTGTATATACACGAGATATACGACTACATTGACATAGTTCAGCGAATAAAAAGACATCGACTACGCTGGCTAGGTCATGTTGTACAGATGGATGAAAACACTCCAGCTCTGAAAGTATTCGACGCTGCACCCGCCGGGGAAAGCAGAGGAAGAGGAAGACCTCAACTCCGTTGGAAGGACGAGGTGGAGAAGAATGTGGCTTCGCTTGGAATCTCCAATAGGCGCCACCTTGCGAAAAGAAGAAACGACTGACGCGCTGTTGTTAACTCGGCTATAACCGCGTAATCGGTTTCTATGCCAGTAAAGAAGAAGAAGACTAGAATGATTTCAACTTCAGTCAAATTTGATGCATAACATTATGATAACATTCTCTACACCATTCCGAAATATAATGATGATGGAATGGGTTAAACCAACCACGCATACTTCTCATACTTGTATCTCAAAGTTTAAATTTTTTGTGATCCTTTTTCCTTATAGTATATAAATCGAGCACACACGAAGTTTTTGGAATAGAAGTTTTCACAAATAATCAGTGTGCTTTTACCTTTAATGACGTTTTTCCTTTGTGCGATCAATTCGTGGATTTTTATTTTAATTTCAATAAAATATCTTACATATGAACAAATTTAACCGGCTTAGTTCTTTGGAACTTGCGAGAGTGTATTTTTTTTTAATTGCTCTTGAACTTTCGCTTTCGTACAAATCTGGAAGAGAACCTAATATGAATTCCTATTCCTGTATTCCACACATCCTTTTGCTAAATCAAACACAAAGTATGATATGAAGCAAGCAGTGAAATTGGGAAATTGCTTAAGATTTTCTTTATCTCGAAAATAGTAACTTTGGCTACCTCGTGCAAGCTCATCCAGAGCAAACTAAAAAAGATGAAAAATATGCCGCAACCAAGACAACAATTCCTCAATTTGTTAAAAGATATACTATGAGTGAAGCGTCCTAAAAACTCTAATTGAACATAGTACCTTGGATGCTATACTTTTGGCATAGAATAGATTACAAAGTTTGTGACTATTACTTCGATAGCAAATGAAATGCCAACTGCATAAGAGAGAAAATTTTACCATAAGAAAACATAAATATATAAATATTAAATAAGAAATTTACTAAGAAATCAAAGAAAAGTTATCCACATTCTTTCGCGAAATTTTATAAGCCACATGATCAACAATTAGAGTTCAACAGTTGGAGTTTTTCATATATTTTTTTACTCGGCGTCTCGGGTCTTCCCTCATAAATAAAATAGGTTTAGCAGTGAAAATGAGAGTTCCAAATTTAATAGGTGCTTCCTCTACTTAGACAGCAATGTAATCTTATCTTTGACATTAACATATTTAGAATAAACTCCAATTCTTTTACCGCTTAATCATTGGGTTTAGTATGTAGAGAATAGTTATTTGTAAATCAAATTTTAAGAAAGCACTGACTTTAACGCTTATGAAGTCCTGCTAGCAAGCACATGCACTGATTATTTCAGTTAGTCATAAAAATATCAATGTGGTTTGTTTTATCTCGATTTTTACGACCTGCGACGTAGCGGCGTTGAAGTTTCTGTAAATCTTAGCTGTGTTCTTTTTCTCTCACCTCATCGCTTCTTCATGCATTTAAACGAGAATGTGTTGTGTTTGCTGCTCTTTGCCTCTGCTACCTGCTCTCGCATTAAAGTTAAAAATTTATAATATGCCACCGCGGATGGCGTAACTAAGCCATTTTAACGGTTGACTGCAAATTCCAATATATAAAATTCAATGAGGATGTTAGGAAGGTGCAAAGGGTGACTGCTCAACAGGTGGCAAAGTGCGAGAAAACCATTAATTTATTTATTATGATGCCGATTTGGAGCGATAAGCTTGATTAATATGCAACGCATAACTTTTCTCAGAGAAAGCAGAGTTATTGACACAGATACCCCTCAAAATACATTAAAAATAATTTTTTTTAATCTAAGCCAAATATATACTCTAATTTGGCTTCTGCTTTTCTATTTAAAAAATTTCAATGCTCATTTCCAATCCCAAAAGAAACAAAACTTTTGCAACTCATGTGCAGCTTGGCGTATACGCAACCACTGGCAAACATGGTACATGGCTTACAAGCTATATTTCATATAAGGTACAATGTAGACAAATCACAGTTACCCAACTGTTCAAAAAACCCTTAGCGGATCAAAGTAGTTGCAAGCAAGCAAAGCTTTCACTTCGGAAGTCACTTGAAAACTTCCAATACTAAAGCTGAACTCATGTCGAGGTTAGCAGCCAACAACAAGAATGGACAAAGGCAAAAGCAGCCAACAAATTGCCGCCATTGCAAAATCTAGAATTCGGAGATTAACATGCGTTCTCCCTTTCAATGACTTAAGTGATGTTCAAAGTTCCTTTGCTGCAGCTTCGGGAAATTTATTTTCTTGCCGAAATGGCTGTGTTTCAATCGCAACTTATTTACTTGAAGCACCTTGAAGGAATCATGAAAATATTTAGACAAGTTGGCTATTCCGTCCATCTGTGACAACGCAAGTAACAGCTAAGAAATCGTGGGCAAACTCGTGGTATATATTGTATGTAGGTATGCATGGACGTACCATTAAATATATTGTCACAGAACGTAGTTTATTTGCAGTTTATTTTCTTAAACTACACTTAATTACGAGTGCCAACATTGCAAATCACAAACAAAACTGATTTGCTTTGAACGGAAACTCGGAAATTCGGGAAATGGGTTGGCCAAGGGTGCAGCCAAGCTATCGTTTACGTCTGCGTTACGTCTACTGTGTGAGCTGAGCGTGGTAAAAAGCAGACTGAACTGAAATTACTTACATCCGTATCAATCGGTGGCACTCACCTGCAGAAAGTCGTCGTCATTCTTGCTGGCTGCCTCAGTGCCGCCAGAAACGTAGCAGGAAGCAGCGAAAATGAGGAGCAGACTGAACACACTTAAATTGCTCATGGCAAGCCAAATAAGTCAACAAATTCGCCCGGCACGCTTCTATGCTGAATATCGAGTACCGTTCACTTTCACTTCGTCGCTGAACTAACGGAGATGAACGAGTGCATCAAATCGGTTGTTGATGGCGACTGATGAATGTGCTATGAGATTGTTGATTTTTATACTTTCAAGAGACAAACCGTTTTTTATTGTTCTTAATGTCGAGAAGGAAGAACAACAGACAATTAGGTGCTAAATAATTTGTTATTTCTTGATGTGTTAATCCACTTTCTCGCGCTTTAGCATTAATAAACGGCATTACCAATGGAGAGAGCAAAAAGCAAGAACACAGCAGGTTGCATTCGAGGCAATTGTGATTAATGGCAATCTGTTGCTCGGCTGACACACTGACCGTCAAATTGTCTTGTTGCCGTGCCGGCCTTCGTGTATTTAGCAACGCCGCAGGACATTATTTACGCCATGGCAATCACAACCAATTACAGCAACAATGACAACAGCTACACGGGCACCAGCGATGGCAAACAGAGTTGCAACAACACTTGTGAGCGCCTGTACGTGTGTGAGGAGCAAGCCACTGTTCCTACAGCATCATCATTTCGTGATAATGGACAGAGACACTGCACCCGCCAAAAGGGGGTAACAGTTGTGGATTTATTAGAAATTTTGTTTGGTTGCCAATCATTCCAGTGACACGCGTTGATCTTGGTTATATATCGGTCTTTCGATTTGCTACTGTTTGGGCCTTTGGGTGAGAAAAGCAATGGATGCCCGTGTGTCTGCTGACCCATTAATTTTAACCTAAAGAGCTAAATGAGTACTAATTAATGCTTACTCGATGAATTATTCAATTCTCTTACCGCCAGTGTGACAAAATTTATATCAGGTATTTATTGCTTCGAGATATATGGCCTCTTCTTCGAAATATTTGGATTGTTATTCATATTAACGTTATTTTATTTAATGCGAGCTTACCATAATAACTCGGGCGTTTTCTCTTCAAGTTGACCACCTTTTCCTCTTGATCCATTCACATAAATAGCTCACACATATATTCTCACCCCTGAAAGGCGGCAAAAATACGAGGTCATGAAGAACTGATGAAAGCCCCGAAACTTGGAAATAAAACTTCCGCGATTATAGTATCAACCGTAAAAACCTTCAATCTGATTTTTAACGGCAGCCTCGTCGTTTTTCAAAGGTTGGTCAAATATAGTATACTTGTATTCGAGTGGAATTTGAACAAATTAAAATTCCTATAGTCGATTAAGGTCATAGACAGAATATAATATAATACTCTCCGTCAATTCTAAAAGTGCCTGGCAAGTGTAAAACGCTTTTGTGCGACACATTAGGCGGTCCAATGCGGTCTTTTATGCCCTTTTGATCCATTAGCTTTTCGCGCACAATTGTCAGCGTAGCAAAAAGGCATAGAATTTGTCCTTTCATCACTTCTGCGGAGAAGGAACTCACATCCACGCAACGCAAACAATAGATCAATCAACCTGTCCTAAATGGCTTAGTTATTGTTATTCATTCATAGGAAACACATTCGTCATTTACCGAGATGTGTGTTTTTGTATGTGTGTGTGCAAATAGTAAAGGTTCAGAACAGGTTCCCGGGCGCGTAAGCAAACTTGCCAGTTTTTTCGCACATTATATGGCAGCTGGCAGCTGGCAGTCACCTGCTGGGTGTGACTTTATTATTCTTCACAAATCCACTCGCAACTGCACTTTTATGTGTTTATATTAGCCGACCATTTAACCCTTTTTCGCTCTTTACCGTTCCTTTATTTTCTTCCTCTTTGTTCACCTGGCCAGCCAACTCAATTGTACCGGCGACCCCTGACTGAGTATTGCTTTCGAAATTAGCCTCTCGGTTGTAGCTCGTAACAGCCTTTAGTATGCTCGCAAATCCGTATGTTGCTGGTACATTTATAAATAAATATAATATCGCGGCACAAGCAGTTCTTATTTACGGAGTTGTGTGCGTGTGTGCACATCCATCGCGTCAATAAAGTCTAATTGAAATATACATAAATAATTCATAGCGAATATGTCAGTTGAAGTTAATCATCATGTTTGCAGCTTCCACAGGGACTAAGTGGCGTCAAAGGATCAAAATGTTGCCAACTACCTGCAATTGGGCTCAACTCAGCAAGCTCGACTTTAGAGAGAGCACAGAAGATTAGTAATAACCTTAACCAAATTAAAGATTCTAATCTCCTCCCACGAAGGAACTTGCTTCGGAGCTTTACCAACGAATATAAAAGCGGTGTGGCATTCATCTTATATAAATTAAAAATGAACGACTAAAGCTTTGAGTTTGATGAAACACTTCCCTCATACTCATCCCCAAATATTACCATCGGTTTTATTTCACTATGATTTAATAAAAGAAAAATGTCAAATTCATTGTATTGGAAAGAAAAGTATTTTTTATTTAATGATATAAATATGGAAATACTTTAAATCTCTTTTAATTCTTTCCAACATGCACATACATACATATATATACATATACATATATAGGCATTTTATTCTTTTTGATGGATTATTCGTGTGTATGTGTAAACATTTAAATTCGTTGGTTTTTGTTTTGATGTATTTATTATATTAAATATTCATATTCTAGTTAACATGCATACATATTTTAGAGGCTTCGGTCAAAATTCACAATAAAGATCAAGCGAAAATTTTAATTAACCACAAAACCGGGAAATTGCTCCAAATTATCACCCAAAATATTTGCCTTTTTAATATTATTGGCATCTATCAACATTTTTTGGGTTTTCTTCATATTTTCGTTGTAATTTTCGAACGTAATTTAATATTCGTATGTGGTAAGTATATGTGTGTGTGGGGGTTAGGTGAAATTTGCTATTGTTGGTCGCCAACGAAAGCCTTGACAAACCAGCAAAACCGTTAGGACCACACAGCCGCTGAACCGCAATGTGCACCAATCAAAGCAAACAAAAAATATTTACATATCCAGATATGCCAACGGATGTGTTATGCAACACGCGAACCACACCGGCAACGCACTACCAACTAACACACCGCCTACTCAGCACTCATCCGCCAACACCTCGATGCGCGCAAGTGCTGCAACGCCACGAACGATTCACTGGCATTTTAGGACTTCGCCCCGTTTCCCCAGTCGAGGCTTGAAAGGCGCCGACTTCTTCAATGATGTGTCCGTTAGCGTGTCGTCCTCATCGCCCACGATGGCCACGGTATCAGCAGTGTCGAGATTCAAGTTGCCAGCTTCATCTATGAAGTATTGCCAAAGCGGAGCCTCCCCAGCTGCGGAACGTCGACCTGGCCGGGGGCGCAACATTACGGGTTTTTCGTCACGTGTACGCAGCATTTCTACGAATTGAGAAAAACAGAAACAGAAAACAGAAAGAGAAGTTTACCATTTTTCTACGATCTGAGATGAACATCAAACCTTTTAGGGCGCTGACTATGCGATTGTAGTCGTTGAAAGGTATACGATCGAAGCCAAGATGAGGTGCAATTTCGGCTTCTCTGCTGGGATACTGCACGAAATTCTCGTATTTCTGTGAGCGTTTCTCCCGCAACGGTCCTCGAAAATCATCTGGCGTGTGACGAAGAGCGGCAATAGAGTGTCGATAGGCGTTGTGGTAATCGTTTAGCTGAAAGAGAAAAAAAAAGGTTTTATCTTATTCTCTTCTTCAGAATGTTAACTTGTGAAACTAATTATTATTACTTTTTCATTACAAAATTCTTCAATTATCAATTATCGATATAGCGCAAGCTTCGAAAAAGAAACAAGGATGCAGGAACTCATTTTTGACAGTACGTACAACACAGATGGAGCCGAAATATTTTCTCTTCTGAAACATCCACTCCGTTAACATAAGCTCAATTATTTACATGATAGTCCAGTGATAGATAAATAGTGAGGATTGCACCGCGACTTAGGGTCTATTGTGCCTGACATTTCAGTGATGTAAAATGGGTCTATACTGATACCATTCAGCAGTAAAATATCTTAAGGATCCTTCCATAACCGTTATGGGATGTTAACTAATTTGAACTGCATTTACCAACACGCATGAGGGTAAGCCTTACCTGAAAGCCGGTTTTGTCCAAGAATTTACTGCTGCAAAGCACATAGTAAGAAATTGCGCATAATAACAATGTTAAAATCCTTAGACGACCCATTTGAAGAGCTCTGAGTGCAGTGTCTGGAGCACAAGAATTGAAATTGTATTATGGCTCGCTGTGTAAGCCAAATTGTAATTTTTATATTTGAAAAATGGTTCGATAGCTATGTACAAGCTCTTTGCAACCATCAGCGATAACTGTTGTCCACTGGCCGGCGGCAGCAACTCTTTATATGCTCTCCAAATGCGTTCACAAAGGCCTGCTCCCATAGTGCGTGTTAAGCTCTACCCAATAGATCAATCAACAGGAAAGCGGATAAAGACAGCAACAAACATTGTTGTCGATTCAAACAACATCATCTCGCAACAATGGTGATTAATGTCAATTTGTCACCGAGGTATTAAGTTCCCCGCAAGACGTCGTTTGTTCACACATTACATGAAATAAGGGGCAGGAGAGAGAGAGCGAGTGTGACTGTATGAAAGTGCGAAAAATAGTTAAAAGCCAACAAATAGGGAATAAGTTCAGTACAACAACATAGTGTGTAATATTAAATCTTGCTCAGTGGCTTATTATGTAAATGTTTGTATGTATGTAAGAGCGGTGAACTGGTCGATTAAACACTTTTCACCCTTTTGCATCGCTTATATTTCTGTTCACATGTTGTATGTCATGCATGTGTGTTTATGCAAAATGCCACAAATAAATACCCACGCAAACAACTCCTCGCCCACATGTAGAGGCTGTGTGATGTGAAAGTAGTGCTCTTAACACCTTGACCTCCCTGCAAAATAGACGAATATGGTCCTTAATATATATGTATGTATACTAGTGGATCCGGCTACGCGTTGCTGTGGTATACATTTTGTAGTATTATTCATATAATAAACTATTCAATACAGCGAAAATTTTATTTACGAATAAAGAGGAAAACGTTTTTGTCGATATAAAAATTTAAGGGATTGTACTTGAAGTTTAATTTTGAATTTGTTCATTCAAATAAATTTCATTGGAAAAAATTACGAATTTAAGGCTGCTTTCTCAATATCTGGTTACCAGCTTTTCTGTCTAATTAATAGAGTTGTCCGCTTAAAACAGCATCCATTTAATACTTTCATTGTATTTTTGTATTTATGAATTATTCATACTAACCTATCTTTTAAGTTGGTTCAAACTGGACACTGTGTGTTAAATTTTGCTGGAATCGGTTGAGTAATTTAGGAGTCCATCGCGGACAAACAACATGACACGTCATTTTTATATATATTGCCTTAAGACTGCAGGCTAATTTTCGCACAAAGATTTTCTTTTCTTTTTATTTTTTATCTATGACGGCGAAAATAAGAGCTTCAACTTTGACAAAATGCTCATTATGGAGTCGCTCCTTAAAATTACCCCTTATCTGCATTCTCTTTGAGGCTCCAAAGTAAAAGTGAAATATGCATCACCCATTCTTTATACCATTAGGCTGCTAGGAGCTTCTTGGGAGAAAACATGTTGGATTAATGTTGCAACATATGGATTATGTATTCATTTGTTTATTTTAAGCATATTTCAAACACTAAAACCAAGAACATGAACGCAGTTAATAGAACTAAACACTTACACTAAAAACTCTGTTTTACATTTTATTTTTATAAAGCCTTAACATTTCATACATATCTAGGACAATATTGGGCTCGAATATACACATTTTGCATTTTCCATCTTATGGTATTCCGGATGTTTATGTAAGTTTATCCTCTATCTTGGCGGTAAACGGCTTCTATTTGTATAACTGAGAGCGTTTGCCTAAATTCGGTTTATAACGGATTGACACGCGTTCACGCTCCTTTTGCATTTCTGAAAGAGATTCGCAGTTGAACATAACTCAGCTTTGAATAATAAAATACTGTGGTCCACCAACCTTTCATTAACCGCACGAGGTTTTCGTAAACATCGGCTTGCAGCTCATCAAATATGTCCGCATTTTCGTTCTTTCCTTGGATGGCGTTCAGCTCACTCGGCTCATTGCTTTGGTAGCGTTTATGTGGCTGCTGATTCTTCAAACCAATAAACAGGTCACCCTGGATGCCACAATTATATGGCAGAGCATTAAATTCGTTTCCTTCGAAATGGAGCTTTAAAGCATACTAACCTGGTAATCGACCGGCTCAAGCAACTTGGCCCTACAAAGCGTATAACAGCAACCGGCGAAAAGCATAATAATGAAAACAATTCGCTGACCCATGGCTTATTTATGCTTTTCAAGCAGGATTTCACGACTTAATAAAAGCAACTGGGTATGTTAGTACAGGCAATCGCCAAGGACTACTGCTGCCACAACGTTAGTGGCAGCCATAATTTATAGTCGCTTTGACGGGCACATTTTGGCAATATGTACATATTTATTTTTGTACGACTGCTTCGTCATGGAAAGACGCTGGAGCTTATCTAATATCAAAGCGTGATTTGCCATTTTGGTTTCTTCTAAATCATTATTTTAGAAAAATTGTCGAAAATGTGCAAATTAAACAAGCTTAATCTGATTAACATATTCGTTCCGAAGTGTAACTCGCATTATATTATGTGCGCAACACTCTTGGAAGTAGAAGGTCATAAACAGCGTAAAGCAGAAGAAGTGACCTCAGCATACACTTAACTTCTTAATCTAGTCACTATTGTTAATCTATGCCACGTACATACATAGAAAGTAATAGGACTGATTTTTTTCCGCCGCGATTGGATTCCGTAGAGGGCGTTCCTAGGTAACGAACGAGCGGCTGGTTAGTTGTCCCCGAGTACCTGGACAATTAGGACAAACATTTTGTTACTGTGAGTAGTGCAAGCCGCAAATGCAGGGTTCAGTAGAACAGAGATACGCAATTAAATTCTCTGTGAAACTTGATAAATCTGCAACAGAGACGTTTGATATGATCAAGCAGGCTTACCCAGATGTTGCTTTAGCAAGAAGTGGTGTGTTTCGGTGGCACCAGGCTTTTTGGAGGACCGGGAAAAGGTCGCTGATGAATGAGCAAATCCAAAGTGAAAGCGATGCTCATTGTTTTTTTGATATCAAAGGCATCGTCCACCATGAATTTGCTCCTCCTGGACAAACCCTCAACGCCAAGTTTTACGTGGAAGTTCCCAAGAGGCACAAACGAAGAGTAAATCAGGTACGACAAAACATCGCAGTCAATTGGAAGTTGCATCACGACAACGTCCCGACTCCCACCGCCTTTATTGCGAACGGCTACCTATCCAAGGCCGGCATCTCAACGCTTCCGCAACCGCCCCACAACGCAGATGTGAAAACTTTTTAAAGCAGGACAATATATGAATTGTTGTAATGAAAGCACAGAAATAACTCTGAAATTAATCTAAATTGAACTTTTTGGCTGAAGGTTGGAAGTCTCACTATTCCAGAAAAGGGAGCTAAGATACTTGTGGGTTCAAAGACATGTTTAATAACCTCCACATGGAGTTTTAGGGAAGACTTTGAAATAGATGCATATATGTATATTCATAAGTATGTAAGTATATACGTTTCAAAATCATGCCAGGTTCTTGACGTTTTGTTCTTTATTCAATTCATTCAAAATATGAAAACAACCAAGCCAAGACAATCCATTATGTAAATTATTTCAATCTGTGAAGTATTGGAATACTATTAATAACAACAGGAGAGTAATCAGTTAGTTTGGCATTCCAAAGTCCCCGTAACAAGCGCAATGAGATTATGTACTTATGTATTTATGCTTCCATGTCCCCTTAATGAATCGATAGGCAATTAATGTGGAGCTTTGCAATGTCAGACTGAAATTAAATACTCTAAATTTTCCTCAGTTGATGGCATTGAACTTGGAGGCAACATTGTGTGTTTGCAGGGAGCATCGTAAGCTTGTAAATCGCCCATTAGTCAGCTATTAAGTCACAGATTTGGCACAAGCAAGTTGACGGCCAGAGATAATTGTGAACGTTTGCTGGTAACTAACAATTTCTTATATTCTCGCGCCGACAGCCATTCTATCCATTCAGTACTTAAATGGCAGCCATTGACGGGCCCGGCCGCTATGGAAATGGTCAACGTAAGCACTGATAATGACAAATGCAATCATCATTATGGAAAATTGTAAGCGCCAAGAAGGATTTGCTGACCACGCTTCACCGACAGACAGACCGAGAGTCGGCAAGCACAATTTCATTTCTATTTCCATTCCATTTCCATATTACGTGCGCATATATTTCGAGAGAAAGAAAGCGTTGGCAACATTCGAAACAATAACCCAATGTGGCATTCCATCCAGCCATGTGTGTATGTGTATGGATGTGTGAGCTAAGGGAAACTCGTTGTAGCAGCTGTTTGTTATGGTCAACCAGTACGTGAGCGGATTGACCGAGAGCTTCAGAGCCTGCCATGTCAGGCATTTAAGTAGTCAGACAAACAGTTACACATGTATTTGCAGATATTTAAATGCTGTCTATATGCTATATGCGTCTGTAAGTATGCAAATGTTGGCTTTCACTTATACACACATACGCATTGTGCCAGCTAGAAGAAATCTAAGCATCTGCATATTTACACACTTGTGAAGTGGACCACACTCTGGCTGATAGTCATGCACACACACATACAAAATATATAAACATGAAGTGAAGCAACACCACATTGTTCTAAGTGGATGCACTGATACACAGCATGGTTGTGACAGTCTGGTGCTCCCGACAGACTTCTGCATACACATGAGCACATGTGCACGTTGTCAAAATCAAAACCGAGCCTTTGCATTTGCACATACATATGTATATATATATATATATGTATGTACGTATATTACTGTATTTGTGATTGTTAGGCTGCCATACCCACGTAGGGGCGGCTAGGATAATTGGCATGTAAGGTCAACGGTGGTAACTGTTGTTCAAACATATCTACAAACCGACGAGCTCGCACATAATAAACTATTTAAATGCGCGTATGTTTGCACTTATGCAATGGCTCTGCAGAATGCTGCACATTGTACTCATTCTCTGGCCGTTCTGTCACTTTTTCCGCA
The DNA here is from genome assembly GCF_023373825.1 of Bactrocera dorsalis. Classification (NCBI taxonomy): domain Eukaryota; kingdom Metazoa; phylum Arthropoda; class Insecta; order Diptera; family Tephritidae; genus Bactrocera; species Bactrocera dorsalis. Next base: position 747,982 of record NC_064304.1, read on the forward strand.
CTCTGTTGTTGACACATAACGGTGCAAATAGCCAAACTACAAGTGAGGCACCAACATTGCAGCTGCAATAGCTTTTCACCTTCGGGCTTTAGCGCACATTTTTCTTGGATCGACAACAATAACACACATTTTGTCGTTGAAAATGCAGAGTATTTGTGTTGCATTGTCAAAGACCGTTATGTTTTATAGCTCGCAAGTACCAATTTTGTCTGCCATCATATATGTATATGCGAAATATATATATAAATTATCAGTGTAACGGGCTGCGTCCGTTTAGCCATGACCGTCTGTTGGGCCATCCGTTTTTGAGACATTAATCTAAAATATTGCATGTACACGTTCTAACCGCTCCAAGAATCTGTTCAATTGTCGGAACCGCCAATATCTGACCACTATAGCAAATAGCTTCCATGCAAAGCTAACATTTCTTGTTTTTTTCACTTTTTCATAATCATTTACGATGTATTTTCCTTGATTTACGGCATCAACCTTATGCTTTCCTCTTGACAGCTTGCAAAGGTTCTTAGCCTTTTACATATTTATTTCGCGTAATCCTTTAGCTTGCTCACTTATACCTCTCTCTCCAGGTCGAAGGTAAGCACATTTGCATATCCTTCTGTATCACAGTTTGTGTTATGTGTGAACACTCCCCTACTCCCTTATTAGCTGCTGTGATTGCCCCTCCCCACATACACCTCGTTTGCGTTGAGGTTAGCCCGTCAGTTCCTAAGCACTTTGGCTGCCTTTGCTGCACCGTCGCTGCCGACTCGCGTATTGTTTACATTTGACGTCGGATTTGCCGGGTCGCCCGCCGGTGCTTGTTCGGCTGCCAGTATCGCTGGCATTGTTCATTTGTTGACAGTATTTGTTTCATTTCTATTTAATATTTGTCTCCGGATTACTTTAGTTACATTTGCATTTCAAAGGGAAATCAAACGGTATAGCAAATTGCTTGCAGTAATCACAACAAATCCTTTTCAAGCATTGGTAATTGCCTCTTTGAGTCATTATTATTGATTTAGTAAACATCTAATGAATGTGACTGCAAATAAATAAAGAAGAATGGATGGAGAAGACAGTAAAAACAAATGAATGAACGGAACACAAGAAATGGAGTCCGTTAAAAATTATTTTTAGGCATGAGAGAATTCTCTTCGAAAACTACTTAACTGAATTTTAACATTCGGGTAAAAATTTAAAATGAATTATTTGACATCCCTAACAAAATAGCCAAAATAAGTGAAAATTAACAAAGTCAATTGAATTTCACTTATTTTTCGTGTTTAAGCGCTGGAACTAAAATTGATTAAGTTAAGAAAGATAGACTGTGATTTCCACTGAAATTCTGGTTACAGTGACACAAATAGATACATTCAGACATTTACATACCATTCCCTTCTCTAATATGAAATTGTACATACAAACATACCAACGGAAAGCAAATGCCTGCGACTGAAGAACCACCGAATATTGTGCCGAAATCGCTTGATTAACAGTTAAACATTGCATATGCTTTGCAAGGTTTATTTCCCATTTCCCCCTACTTTCGCTAATTCACGTCCTTTTTAATTTCCGTTTCAGATTTTTGCTGGCGTTTAATTAAAAACGGATAATCAGTATTTGACGACGTCGACAAGTGACTTATTTGCTGATTTTGCTGTCGACAGACACAAGGAGCCCAAGCGGCTGAGGAGGTGGGTGAGCCGAAACTCATCAGCAGTTAGCGAGAATGTTGTTGACGACCGTGTCCTCGATGGCTCACCCGAACCTAAACTGTGTTTCGTTGAACTTGGGAGGTACGAGGTGATTTGTGATTGACAGCCGGAGGAAAAGGGTAGTGAAAATCTGTTGATCAACATTATTATGCTTCAAAGCAATCAACAAAAGTTGCAAGAACAAAACCAGAAGTTTTGAAGGCTGAAACTGTTGCTGACCAAGCTACCTAGCAACAAAGCTTGCAACTTGGGTGACAATGACATTATTGGATTGTTGAACGCAGCAAAATTTCCTGATGACTACCATCAAAAGGACACTGTTGAACCTGCAATTGCAATTGTCACATCTACTGCAACAGAAAGTGAGAATATCAATGCCTTTGAGACGTGAAGCAACGACCGAAGGGCCGAAAGATAAATTGCTGACCCAAAATACACTCAATGCCATTTTCACTCCGGAAGACAACAACACAATCAGCACTAACGCCAATTTTCAACTGAAAACAAGAAAACAACTGAATTCGGCCGAGGCAGCCAACCAATAGTAAATGGCAAATGAATAGAGGAAATAAATTAAACTAGAAAAATTAGGACGCAAAATTAGAAAGCAAAGTTATCCAGTAAATTTAGGGAGGAGAAATTGGTGCTATATGGCAATTAAACCTGCAATCAATCGAGGTGCTGAGTACGAAAGTCCAATAAAAACGACAACAATATCCTTGATATAAACGCCTCCAATTCCCCCACCAACACAGTCACAGGCCACAAACAGCACTATCACTGACAGTTTCAACCATAAAGCCAACGGTAAAGGCGAAACTGAAACGTTAGTACGAGGGATCAACGGCCTATGATAGACGCACGATGTGCACGAACGTTGCAGCTAAGCCGGCGAACAGCAGTAGCAGCAACAGCATTAGCACAGGGAGCAATAACAAAGAGATCAACACCAATATCCACCATACATACAGCGGCAGCCGACGCAATAGCGTAGCGACAACAATCGCAGCCAGCTTGGTCGTCATCACCTACCTCGGCCACCCGGCCGCATCGCAAGAATTCACAGCTCCTTCAGCGGCAAGTGCAGCGATCACCCACCGCGAAACTCACAATATCAGCGAATACGCGACGACTGAAATACCAGCAGCAGCGGCGATTGTAAATTATACAATCGAAATTACAGCGAATTTCGATTCGACTTCAGCTGGTAGAGAAACAACGCCAGCGTCCGCCAGCACCCCTGCCGATATAGACGCATCCTCGCCAACAACCGTCAAAAGAAACGCGATATACAGCAGCGCAAATGCCTATGTGCCTGCAGTGACGTCAACAGCAACTGCGACAGTGCTGGCTACCACCATCGGCGAAGCAGAAGCGACTTTCAACGCATTGGTGTTCAACGACTCATTCACAGAGAGTTACAATGGCAGCATATATAGCGGCAACAAAACCAGCGACGATGTCAACTTAACGGTACTCAACATCACCGATATCGCCTCGCAAAACAACTGGGCTAAATTGTCCAGCCTGTCGTTTTTCATTGGGAAAGCCTGCGCATTCGCTGCAATTATCTCAGCAGCGGTGCTGGGCAATGCCTTGGTCATCATTTCGGTGCGCCGCAATCGCAAATTACGGTAAGTAAACTAAGTGGCTCGCAATTGCTGCAAGTGAGCGGATATAAAGAGGAAGTAAAAAATCAATGAAACGAGGAATTCTCGGGCAATCAAGATCAAATAGAAGTGGGTTAAGTGAAATCTGACGCAACCGTTCAATTTATCTCCAGGTACCAGCAAAAACTATGTATATAATTTACTTTGAAAAGCATCCGAGAAAATAGAGACTAGAGATATTGTACAGTTTACATTTATTGTATCGAATAATGGTGATACGAAGCTTAAGACAAGACTTCGCCATCTGAAATCCATATGCTGCAATGCTTTTGTATGATATGAGAAGAAAGTTTACCAAACTTCCTTATACAAAACAGAGAATCCGTAAAAAAATATGCATAACGATGCATTAATGGTATTTACCGTTAGGCATCGCTTTGCTGAATGAACACTTCATTCTTCAATAAATAAATATGGCCTCGAGCATAAATTTAAAATTCCACCACTCTCTTACAATCAAGCTCTGCGATGGATGCCGCACATCTCCGCTTGCCTTCAGTGAACTGTAAATAACCTTCCACTTCATCATTTTACTTACGACCTCATTAACTTGCATTTACACAAACAACAACGCCAACATCAGCAACGGTTACGAATACACCGTGGCGCACAGACCTCCGCTGATGCGAATGAGATCCAGCCGTTGGCAAGAGCCGTTGTTAAAGGCAGGGTTAAAAATTTGCAAAACGTCCAGTAAACAATAATAAGGAAGTGGAAGAAAGGCTAAAGCAAATATGTACTATGGCATCATCTTAACGCTGCTGTGAAACGAGGACATAATAATCAAAGACTTAGAAAGCAAGTGGAACACGACTGTGTTTGACTGACCTATAATACATGTATGTCATAGGCCATTTGGTTAGTATTGAGTGTTCCTAAATGCTAGGCATATTGGAATGGAAGCTTAGAATGCAAAGTACAAAGATATATCAGTGCAACTATACTTCAGTTTTATGTAAAGACTTAGTCGAACTCTTACGTAAAGGCAAGTGTATAGGTGGTAAAGAATTAACAATTAACTGTAAACCGAATACTGAATATAGAGATTTCTAAGCTATGTACTCTTCGTAGAAGCTTTTTGGAAACTTCCTACACATTTCTTAGATGACAGCTTACATCCATTATCATATTAGTTATGATCACGTGTTCATAGTGAACAAAATGCACGAAGAAGTGTAACTTTCATCTTTCCGTCTTCGTGCCATATCTTCGACTGTAGACTGCAATAATGACCTTGAATAGAATTCAAGCCAGCAAATAGACTTTATTTTCCAGAACTCAATAATGCACTCGAATGTAATTTATTCTTATACACAGACAATGCTGAAAGAGAGGAAATAAACCACTGTAAGCTCACTTTTGTTTCCACGCCTATTCTGCCACCGGTGGCGTTTAAAGACACATAAATACCCCAGCGTGCAATCCAACATTTGAGGTTCCGTATTAACACACATGCTCACCCTTGTCCTCTTCTCTTCCTTGCAGCGTTATCACGAATTATTTCGTCGTCTCGTTGGCCATGGCAGACATGTTGGTGGCGTTGTGTGCGATGACATTTAATGCGACGGTGGAGCTCTCAGACGGCAAGTGGATGTTCGGCCGCTTCATGTGCAACGTGTACAACAGCCTGGATGTGTACTTTTCCACGGCGAGTATTTTGCATTTATGCTGTATCTCCGTCGATCGGTAAGTTCGCCATAAATTACACACGGTCCCGTCATAATGCAAATAACATCGTGGCATTGTTATAGTTATTGTTTTCATTCAATTACTTTATGTACTATTGGCTGGCGATTATTTTACATTTTTAATAGGATTAATTAAGCCGAAACGTGTGTATGTGAGATACAAGTATTTCTGTAGCCACTATGAAGAATCTGATGTCGCAAATAAAAAGGCTTTAAAGCGGTTCTTGTTATCTAAAAGGGTTAAAAATGAATAAGTGTTAGAATCCTTCCATGTTTCTTCATTTGAACGCAACTGAGCATGATTCAAGGTGGTTAATTTATTCGTAAACTCGTATCAAGGGTTGTCATTTATTTAAAATACTCGTAGCTGTTATATGCCTCATCGCTTGAGACAGTGTATTTGCTTTTGTTCAAACCGCTATTCTTAATCGGCTGTTTCGTGTCAAGAACCAATTGACTCCACACAAAGTGCCCATTAATCAGTTTCACTGTTACTTTTCAATGAGAGTACAGGTATATATGTTTGTGTGAGTGTGTAGGTTGTGGCAGACGGCGTGGAAACCGCGAAGACGTTCTCATTGTTAATTATTCCAACCATTTCCTCCTTCCTCCACGTGTTTGTCCAAATACAGCTGCCACAAGCACTTAGTCGGCTTAAAGACAACGGCAACTGCTGTGCAAATAAGCCAACAGCGAAGAACTTTCCAGCACATCTCGGAAAGCGAAATTAATTAAACGCACTACAAGCAAATTTCTCACCTGAAACTCACAGCTTCCTTATGGCAAACGCCCACGAATATACGGGAAGTAGTATTTTGAAACACCGAAATGAAGGGTAAGTTGAGAGAAAGAGAATGCTTAGAATATTTGTTTAGTGATTTATTGGAGTGACAGCATCAGAGATTATTGATAAATGGGGGCACAACGGCAGACTAGAATAGCGGTCCCTGTTCAGATAAGACAACACCAAACACAAACAAAACTTAAATGAATGAAAACGATGTTGCAAATGAAATGATTAATGCGACCACAAATGGCAAACCACATTTCGTGGACGATTAGTGTTTAAAAGCTTGAGGGGAAAATGAAAGTTTAATGTACCTGCGATGCCAGACCGACTAGTATTTGAGAACTTATGCTTACCAGCACGAGTCTGTTAACTTTTTATGCTTTCAGATATTTCGCCATCGTGCGCCCGCTCGAGTATCCACTGTATATGACGACTCGTATAGTTTACTTTATGCTCGCGAACGTGTGGATACTCCCAGCGCTTATATCGTTCACACCCATCTTCCTGGGTTGGTATACGACCGCTGAGCACCAGCGGGAAATCTTAATGCATCCGGATCAGTGCTCATTTGTGGTCAACAAGGCGTACGCAATCATTTCGAGTTCAGTCAGCTTCTGGATACCGGGCATCGTGATGCTCTGCATGTATTGGCGCATCTACAAGTAAGTTGAACGAGTATACGTATCCGCGCCATAGCTACACTTAGGCTTGAATTTGTACTTATATCTACGGTTTATCACACAGAGAAGCGGTGCGACAAAGGAAAGCTCTAAGCCGTACAAGTTCGAATATTCTGTTGAACAGTGTGCACATGGGCCATACCCAATCGACCAACCTCAATTATTTGCACCCAAGCGATTGCGAACTGAGCGCTAACTTAGCGCGCGAGGAGACACATAGCGCGATTAACAATTTAGAGGTGAAAACACTATGTTAATTCTTATTTATAATGCTCCAATCGAAACGTAATGCTAGATGCGAATTCTGAACGTTTATGAATTATTCTAATTTTTATTAGCAACTCAATTTGAAATTTCCATTTCTCCGCAGGATATACTGCCACAAACAACAGATGAAGACGATGAAAAAGATGATTGTGATGATTGCGATGAATTGCGAGTGCCAGCTCCGCCGCGTCGGCTCAGCCGGAGTAGCATCGATTTGCGGGACTTGGAGCAAGAACGATACGAGAGAGTCACGCACACCGACAGCGCTCCCTCAATGATCGCACTACATCATGCCGCACAACAACAACCAAATGGTGAGGCCACGACCCTTAACCCTCATATTTGGACAGAAGGACTTGGGGAACTACAGCAATCCGTTTACATTACGAAACGGTCCGCCTCTCCAATTAATTCTAATCAGAATTCGCCAAAGCAATCACCCAGCCAACGACTAAGTTCTAGCAGTAAGCAATCTCTACAGGTGAGACAAAAATTGTTGGATGCAGAGCAATATCAACAGATATTTGGCATGATGAGCGATGATAGTGAGACCACCGACTATTGCGACAATATAATCCAATTGGGAGTGAAGCAGCAGCAGTTACAGGCTCCAGCAACATGCTTGCCAATCGCAGAGGATAATAAAGAACTAAAACGCCTCATTGAAGACAGTTATTTGTATTTTAAGAAGCAAACTAATATGCAGATTGGTGCTGAACCAAGCGAGCAACAACAGACTGCTGGAAATCGGAAATATCCGGCGCATAGTGAAAGTGATTTTATAAAGATGAAAAACGGTCGCAATCGCAGTCGTAGTAGTAGCGGCCATGAAGGTAATGCCAAAAAACCGTGTGCTCTAAGTGATTCTGAGTTCCTCAAGACACTGGCTGACTCCACAAATAAGCGAAAACAATTAGAATCACTCACAGAAGGTGTTGTAAAAGAAGATAAGGAAAAAGTAAGAGACAAGGGCTTTACATTTAAAGGTTTGTTAGCGAAAACGAAACGATCAAGCACAGAATGTTTTTCCATCGAAAAGAAACGCCACCAAGCCACATCTGAAGAAATACGCAGCAATCGTGCACAACTATTTCGACGGTCACGCAATCGCAAGCTGTCACATAGTTACAACGGAGGCATGAGCCGGAAACAGGAGATGAGTTCACGCCAACACAGTGACACTGACTCAGAGGCTGGTTTCATCTATTATTCGTACACTATGGGGGAGAGTCAGGAGAGTTCGGCTACACGCTACAACACTCCTGATATTTTACTCGATATCAATGTGTTAAACGAACAAACGGATGACTCTATAAAAGACAATATTTCAGTTCGAACACACGAATTCGAGATAACTACGTCTCCACACGGACATAACGACTCAGTGCAACTAATTGACTTAGGAGATTCTCACGAAGTAGCTTATAGTGGCTCAGACGACTTCTCGCAATACACCGACTGTCTTACAGAGTCCCCACATATACCAGCTACACCGCCACCGTCACTGTCGCCTTCCTCATTAACCGAAGCTATAGTTCCTGATCAACCCATTAAATGCGCCATTGAACTGCCGGAGAAAAGCAATAT